>NC_135810.1:127215403-127487903 GCF_964213995.1 Mustelus asterias | reverse complement strand
CCCAACCTATTCAATCTCTCTCTGTAACTCAGCTTCTCAAGTCCCGGCAACATCCTTGTGAACCTTCTCTGCACTCTTTCAATCTTATTTACATCCTTCCTGTAACGAGGTGACCAAAACTGTACACAATACTCCAAATTCGGCCTCACCAATGCCTTATATAACCTTACCATAACACTCCAACTTTTATACTCGATACTCCGATTTATAAAGGCCAATGTACCAAAGGCACTCTTTACGATCCTATCCACCTGTGACGTCACTTTTAGGGAATTCTGTACCTGTATTCCCAGATCCCTCTGTTCAACTGCACTCTTCAGAGTCCTACCATTTACCCTGTACGTTCTACTTTGGTTTGTCCTTCCAATGTGCAATATCTCACACTTGTCTGCGTTAAATTCCATTTGCCATTTTTCAGCCCATTTTTCTAGTTGGTCCAAATCCCTCTGCAAGCTTTGAAAACCTTCCTCACTGTCCACTACACCTCCAATCTTTGTATCATCAGCAAACTTGCTGATCCAATTTACCACATTATCATCCAGATCATGTATTTGATGACAAACAACAATGGACCCAACACCGATCCCTGCGGGACACCACTAGTCACAGGCCTCCACTCAGAGAAGCAATCCTCCACAACCACTCTCTGGCTTCTTCCATTGAGCCATTGTCTTATCCAATTTACTACCTCCCCATGTATACCTAGCGACTGAACCTTCCTAACTAACCTCCCATGAGGGACCTTGTCAAAGGCCTTGCTGAAATCCAGGTAGACAACATCCACCGCCTTCCCTTCATCCACTTTCCTGGTAACGTCCTCGAAAAACTCTAATAGATTGGTCAAACATGACCTACCACGCACAAAGCCATGTTGACTCTCCCTAATAAGTCCCTGTCTATCCAAATATTTGTAGATCCTATCCCTTATCACACCTTCCAATAACTTGCCCACCACCGACGTCAAACTTACTGGCCTATAATTTCCCGGATTTCTTTTGGAACCTTTTTTAAACAACGGAACAACATGAGCCACCCTCCAATCATCCGGCACCTCCCCCGTGAATACTGACATTTTAAATATGTCTGCCAGGGCCCCTGCAAGTTCAACACTAACTTCCCTCAAGGTCCGTGGGAATACCCTGTCCGGTCCTGGGGATTTATCCACTCTGATTTGCCTCAAGACAGCGAGCACCTCCTCCCCTTTAATCTGTAAAGGTTCCATGGCCTCCCTACCAGTTTGCCCTATTTCCGTAGACTCCATGCCCATTTCCTCAGTAAATACGGATGCAAAAAAAACATTTAGTATCTCCCCCATCTCTTTTGGTTCCATACTCAGTCGACCACTCTGGTCTTCAAGAGGACCAATTTTATCCCTCACTATCCTTTTGCTCCTAACATACCTATAGAAGCTCTTTGGATTTTCCTTCACTCTGTCTGCCAAAGCAACCTCATGTCTTCTTTTAGCCCTCCTGATTTCCCTCTTAAGTAGCTTCTTGCACTTTTTATACTCCTCGAGCATCTGATGTGTTCCTTGCTGCTTGTACATTTCATACAACTCTCTCTTCCTCTTAATCAGTGTTACAATCTCCCTCGAGAACCAAGGTTCCTTATTCCTATTTACTTTGCCTTTAATCCTGACAGGAACATACAAACTCTGCACTCTCAAAATTTCTCCTTTGAAGGCCTCCCACTTTCCATTTACATCCTTACCAGAGAACAGCCTGTGCCAATCCACTCTTCCCAGATCCCTTCTCATTTCATCAAATTTGGCCTTTTTCCAGTTCAGAACTTCAACCCGAGGACCAGATCTATCCTTATCCACGATCAGGTTGAAACTAATGGCATTATGATCACTGGATCCAAAGTGTTCCCTCACACTCACATCCATCACCTGCCCCAACTCATTTCCCAATAGGAGATCCAATATCGCATCCTCTCTAGTTGGCACCTCTATATACTGATGTAGAAAATTCTCCTGAACACATTTTACAAACTCAAATGATTCTATAAGATCACGGCTGATCTTATTGTAATCTCAACCCCACATTCCTGCCGACCCCGATAGCCTTTCACCCCGATAGCCTTTCACCCTGATAACCTTTCACCTTGATAACCTTTCATCCTGATAACCTTTACCCCCGATAACCTTTCACCCCCTTGTTAATCGAGACTCTTTGGCTGAAAAATATCCAGACTCTGCTTTCCTTTGCTTTTTGAGGAAGCGAGTTCCAGAGATTCACAACCCTCAGAACAAATTTCTCCCCATTTCTGTCTTAAATGAGCGACCCCTTACTTTTAAACAGGGACCCCTAGTTCTAGCTTCTCCCCCAAGTGGAAACATCCTCTCCACATCCCCGTGGGTGGAGGCGATGGGGAGGATAAAGGGTTGGGAATGGATGATGAAGATGGGGTGAGTGGGGACAGGAGTGGGTGTTGTGGGGGTTTATTGGGATGAGTGGGGACAGGTGTGGGTGTTGTGGGGGTTTATTGGGGTGAGTTGGGACAGGAGTGGGTGTTGTGGGGGTTTATTGGGATGAGTGGTGTTGTGGAGGTTTATTAGAACATAGAACATAGTGTGAGGGAACCATGGTTCACGAAAGAGGTGGAATATCTTGTGAAAAGGAAGAGGGAAGCTTATGTAGGGATGAGGAAACAAGGTTCAGATGACTCGATTGAGGGTTACAAGTTAGCAAGGAACGAGCTGAAAAAGGGGCTGAGGAGAGCTAGGAGGGGACATGAGAAGTCCTTGGCGGGTCGGATCAAGGAAAACCCCAAGGCTTTTTACTCTTATGTGAGGAATAAAAGAATGACCAGGGTGAGGTTAGGGCCGGTCAAGGACAGTAGTGGGATCTTGTGTATGGAGTCAGTAGAGATAGGCGAGGTGATGAATGAATACTTTTCTTCAGTGTTCACCAAGGAGAGGGGCCATGTTTTTGAGGAAGAGAAGGTGTTACAGGCTAATAGGCTGGAGGAAATAGATGTTCGGAGGGAGGATGTCCAGGTAGTTTTGAATAAACTGAAGGTCGATAAGTCCCCTGGGCCTGATGAAATATATCCAAGGATTCTTTGGGAGGCAAGGGATGAGATTGCAGAGCCTTTGGCTTTGATCTTTGGGTCCTCGCTGTCCACGGGGATGGTGCCAGAGGACTGGAGAATGGCGAATGTTGTTCCTCTGTTTAAGAAAGGGAATAGAAATGACCCTGGTAATTATAGACCGGTTAGTCTTACTTCGGTGGTTGGTAAATTGATGGAAAAGGTCCTTAGGGATGGGATTTACGACCATTTAGAAAGATGCGGATTAATCTGGGATAGTCAGCACGGATTCGTGAAGGGCAAGTCGTGCCTCACAAATTTGATAGAATTTTTTGAGGAGGTAACTAAGTGTGTTGATGAAGGTAGGGCAGTTGATGTCATATACATGGATTTTAGTAAGGCGTTTGATAAGGTCCCCCATGGTCGGCTTATGATGAAAGTGAGGAGGTGTGGGATAGAGGGAAAGTTGGCCGATTGGATAGGTAACTGGCTATCTGATCGAAGACAGAGGGTGGTGGTGGATGGAAGATTTTCAGACTGGAGGCAGTTGCTAGCGGAGTGCCGCAGGGATCAGTGCTTGGTCCTCTGCTCTTTGTGTTTTTTATGAATGACTTAGAGGAGGGGGCTGAAGGGTGGATCAGTAAATTTGCTGATGACACCAAGATTGGTGGAGTAGTGGATGAGGTGGAGGGCTGTTGTAGGCTGCAAAGAGACATAGATTGGATGCAAAGCTGGGCTGAAAAATGGCAAATGGAGTTTAACCCTGATAAATGTGAGGTGATTCATTTTGATCGGACTAATTTAAATGTGGATGACAGGGTCAAAGGTAGGGTTCTGAAGACTGTGGAGGAACAGAGAGATCTTGGGGTCCATATCCACAGATCTCTCAAGGTTGCCACTCAAGTGGATAGAGCTGTGAAGAAGGCCCATAGTGTGTTAGCTTTTATTAACAGGGGTTTGGAGTTTAAGAGCCGTGGGGTTATGCTGCAACTGTACAGGACCTTGGTGAGACAACATTTGGAATATTGTGTGCAGTTCTGGTCACCTCACTATAAGAAGGATGTGGAAGCACTGGAAAGAGTGCAGAGGAGATTTACCAGGATGCTGCCTGGTTTGGAGGGTAGGTCTTATGAGGAAAGGTTGAGGGAGCTAGGGCTGTTCTCTCTGGAGTGGAGGAGGCTGAGGGGAGTTTTAATAGAGGTTTATAAAATGATGAAGGGGATAGATAGAGTGAACGTTCAAAGACTATTTCCTCGGGTGGATGGAGCTATTCCAAGGGGGCATAACTATAGGGTTCGTGGTGGGAGATATCGGAAGGAAATCAGAGGTAGATTCTTTACGTAGAGAGTGGTTGGGGTGTGGAATGGACTGCCTGCAGTGATAGTGGAGTCAGACACTTCAGAAACATTTAAGCGGTTATTGGATAGGCACATGGAGCAGACCAGAATGATAGGGAGTGGGATAGTTTGATCTTGGTTTCAGATAAAGCTCGGCACAATGTCGTGGGCCGAAGGGCCTGTTCTGTGCTGTACTGTTCTATGTTCTAGAACATAGAATATTACAGCGCAATACAGGCCCTTCGGCCCTCGATGTTGCGCCAACCAGTGGAACCAATCTAAAGCCCCTCTAATCTACACTCTTCTAATATCATCCATATGTTTATCCAATAACCATTTGAATGCTCTTAATGTTGACGAGTCCACTACTGCTGCAGGCAGGGCATTCCACGCCCTTACTACTCTCTGAGTAAAGAACCTACCTCTAACATCTGTCCTATATCTCTCACCCCTCACTTTAAAGCTATGTCTCCTCGTGCTAGCCATCACCATCCGAGGAAAAAGGCTCTCACTATCCACCCGATCTAATCCTCTGATCATCTTGTATGCCTCTATTAAGTCACCTCTTAACCTTCTTCTCTCTAACAAAAACAACCTCAAGCCCCTCAGCCTTTTCTCAAAAAGATTTTCCCACCATACCAGGCAACATCCTGGTAAAGCTCCTCTGCACCCTTTCCAACACTTCCACATCTTTCCTATAATACGGCGACCAGAACTGTACGCAATACTCCAAATGCGGCCGCACCAGAGTTGTGTACAGTTGCAGCATGACCTCCTGGCTCCGAAACTCAATCCCTCTACTAATAAAAGCTAACACACCGTACGCCTTCTTAACAACCTTATCAACCTGGGTGCCAACTTTCAGGGATCTATGCACATGGACACCCAGATCCCTCTGTTCATCCACACTACCAAGTATCTTACCATTAGCCCAGTACTCTGTATTCCTGTTACTCCTTCCAAAGTGAATCACCTCACACTTTTCCACATTAAACTCCATTTGCCACCTCTCAGCCCAGCTCTGCAGCTTATCTATGTCCCTCTGTAACCTGCCACTTCCCTCTGCACTGTCTACAACTCCACCGACTTTAGTGTCATCCGCAAATTTACTGATCCATCCTTCCACGCCCTCATCCAGGTCATTAATAAAAATGACAAACAGCAGTGGCCCCAAAACAGATCCTTGCGGTACACCACTAGTAACTGAACTCCAGGATGAATATTTCCCATCACCCACCACCCTCTGTTTTCTTACAGCTCGCCAATTCCTGATCCAAACCACTCAATCACCCTCAATCCCATGTGTCCGTATTTTTTGCAAAAGCTTACCATGGGGAACCTTATCAAACGCTTTGCTGAAATCCATATACACCACATCAACCGCTTTACCCTCATCCACCTCTTTGGTCACCTTCTCAAAGAACTCAATAAGGTTTGTGAGGCACGACCTACCCTTCACAAAACCGTGCTGACTATCCCTAATCAAATTATTCCTTTCTTGGTGATTATAAATCCTATCTCTTATAATCCTTTCCAAAACTTTGCCCACAACAGAAGTAAGGCTCACCGGTCTATAATTACCAGGGTTGTCCCGACTCCCCTTCTTGAACAAGGGGACAACATTTGCTATCCTCCAGTCTTCTGGAACTGTTCCTGTAGACAATGACGACACAAAGATCAAAGTCAAAGGCTCTGCAATCTCCTCTCTCGCCTCCCAGAGAATCCTAGGATAAATCCCATCCGGCCCAGGGGACTTATCTATTTTTACCCTTTCCAGAATTGCTAACACCTCCTCCTTATGAACATCAATCCCGTCCAGTCCAACAGCCTGCATCTCAGTATTCCCCTCGACAGCACTGTCCCTCTCCAGTGTGAATACCGATGAAAAATATTCATTTAGTGCCTCTCCTTTCTTGGGATGAGTGGGAACAGGAGTGGGTGTTGTGGGGGTTTATTGGGATGAGTGGGGACGGGAGTGGGTGTTGTGGGGGTTTATTGGGATGAGTGGGGACAGGAGTGGGTGTTGTGGGGGTTTATTGGGATGAGTGGGGACAGGAGTGGGTGTTGTGGTTGTTTATTGGGTTGTGAGTGCGAGTGCTGGTTTGCTCCCTCACTTGTTTTGTCTGTTTTAGGAACGCTCTTCACTGTGCGGGGAGTGGATTTCAGAGTGTCTGATCCCCTGGATGTGGTGATTGAGGCGCGAGATCGAGGCTCTCCCTCTCTCTCCTCTCTCACCACTGTTCAGATCCAGGTGCTGGACATTAATGACCATTCACCAGCCTTTAGCCAGCGAGTCTACATGGCCGACATTCAGGAGGATCTGCGTCCTGGGAGCACAATTCTCACCCTGGAGGCCGTCGACTCTGATATTTCCCAAGACAACAGTGGGCTGGATTATACCATCGTCAATGGAAACACTGCCAATGTATTCCAGGTGGAGAGCAGAGTCAGTGTTATTGACGGCCAGTTCAGGACGTTGGGTTCCATTGTTCTCCTCGACGCTTTGGATTTTGAAACTGTTACTGAATACAATCTAACCGTGGCGGCGTCGGACCGTGGCGTTCCTCAGCGCAGTGCCCTTGTGTCTGCGATTGTATCCATCCAGGATGTCAATGATAACGCCCCAGTTTTCAACCGCACTCAGTACAAGGTGACAGTGAGTGAAAGCATTGCCGTGGGAACGGAGATTGTCCGTGTGGCCGCTCATGATGCAGATTCTGGCCAGCACTCGGCGCTCCGATACACCATCACCTCTGGTGATGAAGATGGGCAGTTTGCGGTCAGTGAGGTGACCGGAATGGTGAAACTGGTGAAATCCCTGGACCGAGAGATTCAACATCAACACATCTTCATTATCCAGGTGACTGACAGCCAGGGCCCTCATCCCAACTTTGCCCTGGTCCCATTAACCGTGGAAGTTAGCGATGTGAATGACAATCACCCTTTCTTCCCGATGGAGAGACTGAGTGCCAACATTCGAGAAAATCTCCCAGCTCACGCACTTGTGGCCAAAATCCACGCCATCGACTTTGACTGTGGAATATTTGGCAAACTGCAATACTCGATAGTTAGTCAGTCCATCTCGCAGCCAGGGCTTGGGAAAGACAAAGAGATTTTTTATATTAACCAATCCACAGGAGCCCTTCGTACAAAACTCTCCTTCGACTTTGAGAAGTTAAACTCTTTCCAAGTTGTGGTGAAAGCAGTGGATTCTGGGAATTCCTCGGCCACTGTCACCGTCCAGGTTCTGGTCACAGGTGAGGATGAGTACGATCCCGTCTTTGTCAACCCAACGTACAACTTTGTTGTTCCAGAGAATGCGAAGAAGGGGCAGAGCATTGGACAGGTGCTGGCCACAGACGAGGATGGAGGTCTGGATGGGATTGTCCTGTACTCACTATTGGCACCGTCACAATTCTTTGAAGTGAATAAAACCACAGGTGACCTCATTCTCAAGATGGACAGTCGGAGAGATCACAGCAAGCGGTCAAAGAGAGAAACACGGACAATGACTCTCAACATCCAAGCCAAAAGCCCATTGGCTACGTCCAGGTCCACAATCACCCAGGCGAGTATTGACATCACTCAGACCTCCTTTGGACTGGCTCCTGAGATCAACTTGCTGCTGATTGTTGCCCTGGCAGCGTCTCTGGGGATTGGAGGGATTCTTGCCATCATTGGCTTAGCTCTGGTGATCGTGCGAGCAAAGAGGAAAAAGAATAATGAAGAAAGCAGCTCTCAACTCAACAACATTCAGGACGACACTTTACAGAAATTGGGGCCAGATGATGCCACTTTGCCAGCGAGTGACCGAATCTACCACCAAACCTTGCCAGGATACTCTGCAGAGCCCACAGTGGTGGGAGGTCCGTATGCCAGAGGAGACTCGATAGATCCCTCGCACTCCAGTGGCCGAGGATCAGCAGAGGCAGCAGAAGATGATGAAATTCGGATGATAAATGAGTATCCACGTGTGAGCAGTATCACCTCCTCTATGCAGGAACACGTGTCGACGCGAGGCCCAGACTCTGGCATCCAGCAAGATACTGACCAGATGTCAGATATTTCCACTGATCCAGGGATGGAGTGGTTTAAACACAAAAAGAACAGTGGTCTCCTGATATCAGGGCAGCAGCAGCTGTACAGAGACGATGGAGGTGGCTACATAGGAACAGGGGTGGGTCTGGCAGTTTCTCAAGCCAAAGACTATGTCTTTGCTGAAGATGGCCGCCCATCAGCCCAAGGATCCCTGACAGCCATCGTTGCTAGTGATGAGGAACTAAGAGGCAGCTACAACTGGGATTATCTGCTTAACTGGTGCCCACAGTTCCAACCATTGGCCAGTGTCTTCACTGAGATCGCCAGGCTGAAGGATGAGAGTGCGCCTCGCAAACCCTTCCAGTCAAAACCCAAGGTGGACCCCAAACCTCGTATTGATCCCCCTCCACTCATCACCTCTGTGGCACATCCCAACGCCATGTCCGTACCTCCTCGACTGGCAGTGGGTCGCACCCACAGTCATGTGACAGCAATGCCACGGTCCCCCATTACCGGGGAAGCTTCAATAACATCTGCAGCCATGTCTCCCAGTTTCTCGCCCTCGCTCTCACCTCTGGCAGCTCGATCACCTGCTGTCTCCCCATTCGACGTTTCCCAAGGACCTCCAACCTCAATCATTAGCACCGAGCATTCCTTAGACAACACGGAGGAACCAGAGTTACGGATATAGTTTCAACTTTACTCACCAGCCAATGGCCTTCACTCACTCTCACCAGTTGCAGAGACTGGGCCATCTCACAGCGTGCAGCTATCCGAACATTGGGACATTGTACAAAGCGACTCACCAGCAAACCGTCCCATCTGTCTTGGCCTCAGGTCCACAGAATAACATCAGCACTAATTTAATCCATTCATTAATTAATCAATTCCCATGAGATTGGACAAAAACTGATTCTGAATCCCAGAAAAGTGGAGTGTAGAAAAAGGTCAAACTGTTGCAATAAGATGGAGCATAAATAGATTATTGTAAAAGGTAGAGGGAGCTTTACTCTGTATCTAACCCCGTGCTGTACCTGTCCTGGGAATGTTTGATGGGGACAGTGTAGAGGGACTTTTACTCTGTATCTAACCCCGTGCTGTCCCTGTCCTGGGAGTGTTTGATGGGGACAGTGTCGAGGGAACTTTACTCTGTATCTAACCCCGTGCTGTACCTGTCCTGGGAGTGTTTGATGAGGACAGTGTAGAGGGAACTTTACTCTGTATCTAACCCCGTGCTGTACCTGTCCTGGGAGTGTTTGATGGAGACAGTGTAGAGGGAACTTTACTCTGTACCTAACCCCGTGCTGTACCTGTCCTGGGAGTGTTTGATGGGGACAGTGTAGAGGGAGCTTTACTCTGTATCTAACCCCGTGCTGCACCTGTCCTGGGAGTGTTTGATGGGGACAGTGTAGAGGGAGCATTACTCTGTATCTAACCCCATGCTGTACCTGTCCTGGGAGTGTTTGATGGGGACAGTGTAGAGGGACTTTTACTCTGTATCTAACCCCGTGCTGCACCTGTCCTGGGAGTGTTTGATGGGGGACAGTGTAGAGGGAGCATTACTCTGTATCTAACCCCGTGCTGTACCTGTCCTGGGAGTGTTTGATGGGGGACAGTGTAGAGAGAGCTTTACTCTGTATCGAACCCCGTGCTGTACCTGTGCTGGGAGTGTTTGATGGGGACAGTGTAGAGGGAGCTTTATTCTGTATCAAGCTGAGGATCAGGTTCGGTTGAGGAGAACTCAGAAACCTGATTCTGATCCCAGTTCGATTTCCTGTTCAGCTGGAGAGAGGAATTGAATTAAATTGTAAATGTTTTTGATTTTTTAGCCTCTCTCACAGCCTGTGGGTTCACACACCCACTTGTGTGCCAAACAGCAGGTTTCAAAGTCCCCCACCCTCAGTCCTGAATCCTAACCTCCCCCTTCTCAATGTCCCTCACCGATATCCCCCAATGCAGAAAGGTTGTGAAAACAGTTCTGTTCAAGGTTTTCTTCTGTCTTTGGTGAAATGAATTAACCTCCAGGAACGAATCCTAATTCTCGCTGCAATGTCGCATCTTTTTACCTGGAGATCCTGACCAATAGTGAGCAGTGCTCAGGCCCTTCTATTCGGCATTTTATATGCGACTAGTTGACGTGTGACAGTGTCCCACCCTACAGTGCCCCACCCTGACAGTGCCCCACCCTGACAGTGCCCCACCCTGACAGTGCCCCACCCTGACAGTGCCCCACCCTGACAGTGCCGCACCCTGACAGTGCCCCACCCTGACAGTGCCCCACCCTGACAGTGCCACACCCTGACAGTGCCCCACCCTGACAGTGCCCCACCCTGACAGTGCCCCACCCTGACAGTGTCGCACCCTGACAGTGCCGCACCCTGACAGTGCCCCACCCTGACAGTGCCCCACCCTGACAGTGCCCCACCCTGACAGTGCCACACCCTGACAGTGTCGCACCCTGACAGTGCCCCACCCTGACAGTGCCCCACCCTGACAGTGCCACATCCTGACAGTGCCCCACCCTGACAGTGCCGCACCCTGACAGTGCCCCACCCTGACAGTGTCGCACCCTGACAGTGCCCCACCCTGACTGTGCCCCACCCTGACAGTGCCCCACCCTGACAGTGCCCCACCCTGACTGTGCCCCACCCTGACAGTGCCCCACCCTGACTGTGTTGTGACCGTGGACAGTGTTTGTGACTTTGACAGTATTATGTGGGACTGTAACGGTATTGAGACTGTAACAGTATTGAGACTGTAACAGTATTACATGTCAGTGTTTGTGATGCACTGCCCCATCCTTTGCCCAGAATCCTAAACAAATCTTAAGGTGATTTCACTGTAAATACAGATTAGACTCGACTATAAGGACATGAACCTTCACTATTTTTATCCTTAATTTGCACAACTGTTGTGTGAAATAGTGTTTGTAATTTACCCAGAGACTATTAAAGAGCAGATTGACTGTCAGTGGCCAGATGATACGTTGCCTCGAAGAAACTTTGCAAGATCAGTTGGAGATGATGACATTTGACTGCGAATCGCATTTGCAAATGTTTAATATTTTATTGTATTTGAAACGCACGCCAAGCACTGGGACTGAATGCAGTGACTGAGGTTCCACCACCTTGATTCGAATCATAGACCAACATCTCACTCAGAAATTTCCCACAACGATGAACCCACCAGCAATCCCTCCACACAAACACTCGATCCGAACGCTGTTTCCCGAATGGCCACATTAAACAATGGGCTGTGTGGAGAATGTTCCATCTCCAAGTTTAGGGAACATCCAGATATCGGGAATATAGAAAAGCAGCATGGACAACGCCGAGGGATTGGAGGAGGAGACAGTGAAGATAAATATCGAGACACTGATTGGGAAATAGTAACGGCCAATAGAAGAAAGCCCGAGAGCATCCAGGATAAAGCAGTCCCGCCTATCACCACCCCTTCCACATTCACCGCCCCCCACCATCAATAAACAGTGGCAGCCGTCAGTGTGTGTGGTACTGTACCCCAGTGAGAGTCAGTGTGTGTGGAACCCGTACCCCAGTGAGAGTCAGTGTGTGTGGGACCCGTACCCCAGTGAGAGTCAGTGTGTGTGGAACCCGTACCCCAGTGAGAGTCAGTGTGTGTGGGTCCTGTACCCCAGTGAGAGTCAGTGTGTGTGGAACCCGTACCCCAGTGAGAGTGAGTGTGTGTGGAACCCGTACCCCAGTGAGAGTCAGTGTGTGTGGAACCCGTACCCCAGTGAGAGTCAGTGTGTGTGGGACCCGTACCCCAGTGAGAGTCAGTGTGTGTGGGACCCGTACCCCAGTGAGAGTCAGTGTGTGTGGAACCCGTACCCCAGTGAGAGTCAGTGTGTGTGGGACCCGTACCCCAGTGAGAGTCAGTGTGTGTGGGACCCGTACCCCAGTGAGAGTCAGTGTGTGTGGGACCCGTACCCCAGTGAGAGTCAGTGTGTGTGGGACCCGTACCCCAGTGAGAGTCAGTGTGTGTGGGACCCGTACCCCAGTGAGAGTCAGTGTGTGTGGGACCCGTACCCCAGTGAGAGTCAGTGTGTGTGGGACCCGTACCCCAGTGAGAGTCAGTGTGTGTGGGACCCGTACCCCAGTGAGAGTCAGTGTGTGTGGGACCCGTACCCCAGTGAGAGTCAGTGTGTGTGGGACCCGTACCCCAGTGAGAGTCAGTGTGTGTGGGACCCGTACCCCAGTGAGAGTCAGTGTGTGTGGGACCCGTACCCCAGTGAGAGTCAGTGTGTGTGGGACCCGTACCCCAGTGAGAGTCAGTGTGTGTGGAACCCGTACCCCAGTGAGAGTCAGTGTGTGTGGGACCCGTACCCCAGTGAGAGTCAGTGTGTGTGGGACCCGTACCCCAGTGAGAGTCAGTGTGTGTGGGACCCGTACCCCAGTGAGAGTCAGTGTGTGTGGGACCCGTACCCCAGTGAGAGTCAGTGTGTGTGGGACCCGTACCCCAGTGAGAGTCAGTGTGTGTGGGACCCGTACCCCAGTGAGAGTCAGTGTGTGTGGGACCCGTACCCCAGTGAGAGTCAGTGTGTGTGGGACCCGTACCCCAGTGAGAGTCAGTGTGTGTGGGACCCGTACCCCAGTGAGAGTCAGTGTGTGTGGGACCCGTACCCCAGTGAGAGTCAGTGTGTGTGGGACCCGTACCCCAGTGAGAGTCAGTGTGTGTGGAACCCGTACCCCAGTGAGAGTCAGTGTGTGTGGAACCCGTACCCCAGTGAGAGTCAGTGTGTGTGGAACCCGTACCCCAGTGAGAGTCAGTGTGTGTGGGTCCCGTACCCCAGTGAGAGTCAGTGTGTGTGGAACCCGTACCCCAGTGAGAGTCAGTGTGTGTGGGACCCGTACCCCAGTGAGAGTCAGTGTGTGTGGGACCCGTACCCCAGTGAGAGTCAGTGTGTGTGGGACCCGTACCCCAGTGAGAGTCAGTGTGTGTGGGACCCGTACCCCAGTGAGAGTCAGTGTGTGTGGGACCCGTACCCCAGTGAGAGTCAGTGTGTGTGGGACCCGTACCCCAGTGAGAGTCAGTGTGTGTGGGACCCGTACCCCAGTGAGAGTCAGTGTGTGTGGGACCCGTACCCCAGTGAGAGTCAGTGTGTGTGGGACCCGTACCCCAGTGAGAGTCAGTGTGTGTGGGACCCGTACCCCAGTGAGAGTCAGTGTGTGTGGGACCCGTACCCCAGTGAGAGTCAGTGTGTGTGGGACCCGTACCCCAGTGAGAGTCAGTGTGTGTGGGACCCGTACCCCAGTGAGAGTCAGTGTGTGTGGGACCCGTACCCCAGTGAGAGTCAGTGTGTGTGGGACCCGTACCCCAGTGAGAGTCAGTGTGTGTGGGACCCGTACCCCAGTGAGAGTCAGTGTGTGTGGGACCCGTACCCCAGTGAGAGTCAGTGTGTGTGGGACCCGTACCCCAGTGAGAGTCAGTGTGTGTGGGACCCGTACCCCAGTGAGAGTCAGTGTGTGTGGGACCCGTACCCCAGTGAGAGTCAGTGTGTGTGGGACCCGTACCCCAGTGAGAGTCAGTGTGTGTGGGACCCGTACCCCAGTGAGAGTCAGTGTGTGTGGGACCCGTACCCCAGTGAGAGTCAGTGTGTGTGGGACCCGTACCCCAGTGAGAGTCAGTGTGTGTGGGACCCGTACCCCAGTGAGAGTCAGTGTGTGTGGGACCCGTACCCCAGTGAGAGTCAGTGTGTGTGGGACCCGTACCCCAGTGAGAGTCAGTGTGTGTGGGACCCGTACCCCAGTGAGAGTCAGTGTGTGTGGGACCCGTACCCCAGTGAGAGTCAGTGTGTGTGGGACCCGTACCCCAGTGAGAGTCAGTGTGTGTGGGACCCGTACCCCAGTGAGAGTCAGTGTGTGTGGAACCCGTACCCCAGTGAGAGTCAGTGTGTGTGGAACCCGTACCCCAGTGAGAGTCAGTGTGTGTGGGTCCCGTACCCCAGTGAGAGTCAGTGTGTGTGGAACCCGTACCCCAGTGAGAGTCAGTGTGTGTGGGACCCGTACCCCAGTGAGAGTCAGTGTGTGTGGGACCCGTACCCCAGTGAGAGTCACTGTGTGTGGAACCCGTACCCCAGTGAGAGTCAGTGTGTGTGGGACCCGTACCCCAGTGAGAGTCAGTGTGTGTGGGACCCGTACCCCAGTGAGAGTCAGTGTGTGTGGAACCCGTACCCCAGTGAGAGTCAGTGTGTGTGGAACCCGTACCCCAGTGAGAGTCAGTGTGTGTGGGACCCATACCCCAGTGAGAGTCAGTGTGTGTGGGACCCGTACCCCAGTGAGAGTCAGTGTGTGTGGAACCTGTACCCCAGTGAGAGTCAGTGTGTGTGGGACCCGTACCCCAGTGAGAGTCAGTGTGTGAGGGACCCGTACCCCAGTGAGAGTCAGTGTGTGTGGGACCCGTACCCCAGTGAGAGTCAGTGTGTGTGGGACCCGTACCCCAGTGAGAGTCAGTGTGTGTGGGACCCGTACCCCAGTGAGAGTCAGTGTGTGTGTGGGACCCGTACCCCAGTGAGAGTCAGTGTGTGTGGGACCCGTACCCCAGTGAGAGTCAGTGTGTGTGGGACCCGTACCCCAGTGAGAGTCAGTGTGTGTGGGACCCGTACCCCAGTGAGAGTCAGTGTGTGTGGAACCCGTACCCCAGTGAGAGTCAGTGTGTGTGGGACCCGTACCCCAGTGAGAGTCAGTGTGTGTGGAACCCGTACCCCAGTGAGAGTCAGTGTGTGTGGGACCCGTACCCCAGTGAGAGTCAGTGTGTGTGGGACCCGTACCCCAGTGAGAGTCAGTGTGTGTGGGTCCCGTACCCCAGTGAGAGTCAGTGTGTATGGAACCCATACCCCAGTGAGAGTCAGTGTGTGTGGAACCCGTACCCCAGTGAGAGTCAGTGTGTGTGGGTCCCGTACCCCAGTGAGAGTCAGTGTGTGTGGGTCCTGTACCCCAGTGAGAGTCAGTGTGTGTGGGTCCCGTACCCCAGTGAGAGTCAGTGTGTGTGGGTCCTGTACCCCAGTGAGAGTCAGTGTGTGTGGGACCCATACCCCAGTGAGAGTCAGTGTGTGTGGGACCCGTACCCCAGTGAGGGTCAGTGTGTGTGGGACCCGTACCCCAGTGAGAGTCAGTGTGTGTGGAACCCGGACCCCAGTGAGAGTCAGTGTGTGTGGGACCCGTACCCCAGTGAGAGTCAGTGTGTGTGGGTCCCGTACCCCAGTGAGTGTCAGTGTGTGTGGGTCCTGTACCCCAGTGAGAGTCAGTGTGTGTGGGTCCTGTACCCCAGTGAGAGTCAGTGTGTGTGGGTCCTGTACCCCAATGAGAGTCAGTGTGTGTGGGTCCCGTACCCCAGTGAGAGTCAGTGTGTGTGGGTCCTGTACCCCAGTGAGAGTCAGTGTGTGTGGGTCCCGTACCCCAGTGAGAGTCAGTGTGTGTGGGACCCGTACCCCAGTGAGAGTCAGTGTGTGTCGAACCCGTACCCCAGTGAGAGTCAGTGTGTGTGGGTCCTGTACCCCAGTGAGAGTCAGTGTGTGTGGGACCCGTGCCCCAGTGAGAGTCAGTGTGTGTGTGGGACCCGTACCCCAGTGAGAGTCAGTGTGTGTGGGTCCTGTACCCCAGTGAGAGTCAGTGTGTGTGGAACCCGTACCCCAGTGAGAGTCAGTGTGTGTGGGTCCTGTACCCCAGTGAGAGTCAGTGTGTGTGGGACCCGTGCCCCAGTGAGAGTCAGTGTGTGTGTGGGACCCGTACCCCAGTGAGAGTCAGTGTGTGTGGGTCCTGTACCCCAGTGAGAGTCAGTGTGTGTGGAACCCATACCCCAGTGAGAGTCAGTGTGTGTGGGACCCGTACCCCAGTGAGAGTCAGTGTGTGTGTGACCCGTACCCCAGTGAGAGTCAGTGTGTGTGGAACCCGTACCCCAGTGAGAGTCAGTGTGTGTGTGGGACCCGTACCCCAGGGAGAGTCAGTGTGTGTGGGACCCGTACCCCAGTGAGAGTCAGTGTGTGTGGGTCCTGTACCCCAGTGAGAGTCAGTGTGTGTGGAACCCGTACCCCAGTGAGAGTCAGTGTGTGTGGAACCCGTACCCCAGTGAGAGTCAGTGTGTGTGGAACCCGTACCCCAGTGAGAGTCAGTGTGTGTGGAACCCGTACCCCAGTGAGAGTCAGTGTGTGTGGACCCATACCCCAGTGAGAGTCAGTGTGTGGGACCCGTACCCCAGTGAGAGTCAGTGTGTGTGCGATCCGTACCCCAGTGAGAGTCAGTGTGTGAGGAACCCGTACCCCAGTGAGAGTCAGTGTGTGTGGAACCCGTACCCCAGTGAGAGTCAGTGTGTGTGGAACCCGTACCCCAGTGAGAGTCAGTGTGTGTGGAACCCGTACCCCAGTGAGAGTCAGTGTGTGTGGAACCCGTACCCCAGTGAGAGTCAGTGTGTGTGGACCCATACCCCAGTGAGAGTCAGTGTGTGGGACCCGTACCCCAGTGAGAGTCAGTGTGTGTGCGATCCGTACCCCAGTGAGAGTCAGTGTGTGAGGAACCCGTACCCCAGTGAGAGTCAGTGTGTGTGGAACCCGTACCCCAGTGAGAGTCAGTGTGTGTGGAACCCGTACCCCAGTGAGAGTCAGTGTGTGTGGAACCCGTACCCCAGTGAGAGTCAGTGTGTGTGGGACCCGTACCCCAGTGAGAGTCAGTGTGTGTGGAACCCGTACCCCAGTGAGAGTCAGTGTGTGTGGGACCCGTACCCCAGTGAGAGTCAGTGTGTGTGGGACCCGTACCCCAGTGAGAGTCAGTGTGTGTGGGACCCGTACCCCAGTGAGAGTCAGTGTGTGTGGGACCCGTACCCCAGTGAGGATGAAACAGTGATAGTGACCAGTTGTTGAGTATTAATACACACTTTTTTCTTTATGGGTCACTGGATGGTGAGCCGGGCTGCGAACCCTGGCTGATTTCCCCTCTCTCCCCCAATGAGCCATTTCCACCAGTTGTGTAAGCTCTTTGACTGTGCAGAGTGTCGCATCGATTGTGGGGTTTGTTTGACTGTTACAGCAGCCGGAGGGAAGAGGATGGAAACTCTGGCGAACTCATCCTGTCGCTTTGTTCGACGATCTTCATTCAGCAGAGATTGAGTTCAGGAGGAACCTGACACCCAATGGAGAGTTCGCAATCGTTTGGATGTGGGTTTTTTTCCAGCTATTTTTATTCAGAAACGTGCGGAAGATACAAAGGCCTTATTTATTTTTACACTTTGTAATATAAGCAGTGTTTTGTACTCTGATTTAACACCATTGCATGAATTTCTCGGTGAATTGGACTCCCCAGTGGGGGGAAGTTTGATCTCGGTGCCATATTGGTCCATCTTTTATATCTGACGTTTCATTAAAACCATTTGTTTGTATAAACGTTTCCCGACAGTCATTTGCTGCATAGCACAAGGCCATTCGGCCCACGATTCTATGCTGGCCCACAGGACAGTCTTTTCCAGCTTTCTATGTGTGGGGGGAGGGGGGAAACATTTCTGGGGTCTTTTCTTTTTACCAAAGAGCAAATTTCAGAAAGTTACAGGAATTTCAAAAAAGTTGAGTGAATGAAGTTGCTCCCCCTCGCGCTCTCATACCTGACACACACCCACACACACCCCACACACACACCCCACACACACACACACCCACACACACACATGCACCCACTCACACACGCACACCCACACAAACCCACACACACAACCACACACACACCCACTCACACACCCATACACACACCCACTCACACATACGCACACACACAACACAGACACACTCACTAACACACACAACACTGACACAAACACACACATACATCACACACACACATGCACGCACACACACACACAACACACACATACACACAACACTTACACAAACACACATACATACACTTACATGCTCACACACACGCTCACACACATACGCTCACAACTCACAAACACACACACACGCTCACACACACACACACACACTAACGTACACACGCTCACACAGGCTCACACACACGTACACACACACACATTCACACACACAAATGCACACACACACATACACAAACACACACATTCACACACTCAGACACACACACATGCACACACACACACATGCACTCACGCAAACACTCTCACACACACTCAAGCACACACACTGAGGGTGATGCTCTGAGGGTCCAGGTTCAAATCCCACCATGGCAGGTGGTGGAATTTGAATTCAATAAAAAAACCCTGGAATTAAGAATCTACTGATGACCATGACATTTATAGGCAACAGGGAGCAAATAAGATGCTTGAGGAATATAAAAAGGGCAAGAAACTACTTAAGAAAGAAATCAGGAGGGCTAAATCATGAGGTTGCTTTGGCAGACAAGCTGAAGGATAATCCTAAGAGCTACAGGTATATTAAGAGCAAAAGGATAGTAAGGGATAAAATTGGTCCTCTTGAAGATCAGAGTGGTCGGCTATGTATGGAACCAAAAGAAATGGGGGAGATATTAAATGGGTTTTTTGCATCCGTGTTTACTAAGGAAACTGGCATGGAGTCTATGGAAATAAGGCAAACAGGTAGGAAGGTCATGGAACCTATACAGATTAAAGGGGAGGAGGTGCTTACTGTCTTGAGGCAAATCAGAGTCGATAAATCCCCAGGACCGGACAGGGTATTCCCTCGGACCTTGAAGGAGACTAGTGTTGAACTTGCAGGGGCCCTGGCAGATATATTTAAAATGTCGGTATCGACGGGGGAGGTGCCGGATGATTGGAGGATAGCTCATGTTGTTCCGTTGTTTAAAAAAGGCTCACAAAGTAATGCAGGAAATTATAGGCCGGTAAGTTTGACGTCAGTAGTAGGTAAATTATTGGAAGGAGTATTAAGAGATAGGATCTACAAATATTTGGATAGACGGGCTTATTAGGGAGAGTCAACATGGCTTTGTGCGTGGTAGGTCATGTTTGACCAATCTATTATTGAGTTTTTCGAGGAGGTTACCAGGAAAGTGAATGAAGGGAAGGCAGTGGATGTTGTCTACATGGACTTCAGTAAGGCCTTTGACCAGGTCCCGCATGGGAGGTTAGGAAGGTTCAGTCGCTAGGTATACATGGAGAGGTAGTAAATTGGATTAGACATTGGCTCAATGGAAGAAGCCAGAGAGTGGTAGTGGAGGATTGCTTCTCTGAGTGGAGGCCTGTGACTAGTGGTGTGCCGCAGGGATCGATGTTGGGTCCATTGTTGTTTGTCATCTATATCAATGATCTGGATGATAATGTGGTAAATTGGATCAGCAAGTTTGCTGATGATACAAAGATTGGGAGGTGTAGTGGACAGTGAGGAAGGTTTTCAAAGCTTGCAGAGGGATTTGGACCAGCCAGAAAAATGGGCTGAAAAATGGCAGATGGAGTTTAATGCAGACAAGTGTGAGGGATTGCACATTAGAAGGACAAACCAAGGCACAAAGAACAAAGAACAATACAGCACAGGAACAGGCCCTTCAGCCCTCCAAGCCCGTGCCGCTCCCTGGTCCAAACTAGACCATTCTTTTATATCCCTCCATTCCCACTCCGTTCATATGGCTATCTAGATAAGTCTTAATAAGGTAGAACATACAAGGTAAATGGTAGGACACTGAAGAGTGCAGTAGAACAGAGGGATCTGGAATACAGATACATAATTCCCTAAAAGTGGCGTCACAGGTAGATAGGGCCGTAAAGAGTGCTTTTGGTACATTGGCCTTTATAAATCAAAGTATTGATTATCGGAGTTGGAATGTTATCGTGAGGTTGTATAAGACATTGGTGAGGCCGAATTTAGAGTATTGTGTGCAGTTTTGGTCACCTAGTTACAGGAAGGATATTAATAAGGTTGAAAGAGTGCAGAGAAGGTTCACAAGGATGTTGCCAGGACTTGAGAAACTGAGTTACAGAGAAAGGTTGAATAGGTTAGGACTTTATTCCCTGGAGCGTAGAGGAATGAGGGGAGATTTGATAGAGGTGTATAAAATTATGATTTTGATAGAGGTGTATAAAATTATGATGCAATATACATGGATTTTAGTAAGGCGTTTGATAAAGTCCCCCATGGTCGGCTTATGATGAAAGTAAGGAGGTGTGGGATAGAGGGAAAGTTGGTCGATTGGATAGGTAACTGGATATCTGATCGAAGACAGAGGGTGGTGGTGGATGGAAAATTTTCGGACTGGAGGCAGGTTGCTAGCAGAGTGCCACAGGGATCAGTGCTTGGTCCTCTGCTATTTGTGATTTTTATTAATGACTTAGAGGAGGGGGCTGAAGGGTGGATCAGTAAATTTGCTGGTGACACCAAGATTGGTGGAGTAGTGGATGAGGTGGAGGGCTGTTGTAGACTGCAAAGAGACATAGATAGGATGCAAAGCTGGGCTGAAAAATGACAGATGGAGTTTAACCCGGATAAATGTGAGGTGATTCATTTGGTAGGACTAATTTAAATGTGGATTACAGGGTCAAAGGTAGGGTTCTGAAGACTGTGGAGGAACAGAAAGATCTTGGGGTCCATATCCACAGATCTCTGAAGGTTGCCACTCAAGTGGATAGAACTGTGAAGAAGGCCTATAGTGTGTTAGCTTTTATTAACGGGGGTTGGAGTTTAAGAGCCGTGGGGTTATGCTGCAACTGTACAGGACCTTGGTGAGACCACATTTGGAATATTGTGTGCAGTTCTGGTCACCTCACTATAAGAAGGATGTGGAAGTGCTGGAAAGAGTGCAGAGGAGATTTACCAGGATGCTGCCTGGTTTGGAGGGTAGGTCTTATGAGGAAAGGTTGAGGGAGCTTGGGCTGTTCTCTCTGGAGCGGAGGAGGCTGAGGGGAGACTTAATAGAGGTTTATAAAATGATGAAGGGGATAGATAGAGTGAACGTTCAAAGACTATTTCCTCGGGTGGATGGAGCTATTACAAGGGGGCATAACTATAGGGTTCATGGTGGGAGATATAGGAAGGATATCAGAGGTAGGTTCTTTACGCAGAGAGTGGTTGGGGTGTGGAATGGACTGCCTGCAGTGATAGTGGAGTCAGACACTTTAGGAACATTGAAGCGGCTATTGGATAGGCACATGGAACACACCAGGATGATAGGGAATGGGATAGCTTGATCTTTGTTTCAGATAAAGCTCGCCACAACATCGTGGGCTGAAGGGCCTGTTCTGTGCTGTACTGTTCTATGTTCTATGTACAGATAGAGTGAATGCAAGCAGGCTTTTTCCACTGAGGCTAGGGAAGAAAATAACTATAGGGGACATGGGTTAAGGGTGGGGGGGGAAAGTTTAAAGGGAATATTAGGGGGGGGCTTCTTCACACAGAGAGTGGTGGGAGTTTGGAATGAGCTGCCAGATGAGGTGGTGAATGCGGGCTCACTTTTAACATTTAAGAAAAACTTGGACAGGTACATGGATGAGAGGGGTGTGGAGGGATATAGTCCAGCTGCAGGCCAGTGGGACTAGGCACAAAAATGGTTCGGCACAGGCAAGAAGGGCCAAAAGGCCTGTTTCTGCGCTGTAATGTTCTATGGTTCTATGAAACCATTGTTGATTGTCGGAAAAACCCATCTGGTTCACTAATATTGTTTAGGGAAGGAAATCTGCCATCCTTACCCAGTTCTCTCTGCAATGTTGTGAAAAGCTGCACTCAGCGAGCAGCAGTAGAGTTGGCAATAAATCCTACCCAGCCTGGGATGCCAGAGTCACAGAGTCAGCGAGGTTTACAGCATGGAAACAGGCCCTTTGGCCCAACTTGTCCATGCCGCCCTTTTTTTAGCCACTAAGCTAGTTCCAATTGCCCGCATTTGGCCCATATCCCTCTATACCCATCGTACCCATGTAACTGTCTAAACGCTTTTTAAAAGACAAAATTGTACCCACCTCTACTACTACCTCTGGCAGCTTATTTCAGATACTCACCACCCTCTGTGTGAAAAAATTGCCCCTCTGGACCCTTTTGTATCTCTCTCCTCTCACCGTAAACCAATGCCCACTAATTTTTGACTCCCCCACCTTTGGGAAAAGATATTGACTATCTAGCTGATCTGTGCCCCTCATTATTTTATAGACCTCTATAAGGTCACCCCTCAGCCCCCGACGCTCCAGAGAAAAAAATCCCAGTCTATCCAGCCTCTCCTTATAACTCAAACCATCAAGTTCCGGTAGCATTCATAGAAATCATAGAAACCCTACAGTGCAGAAGGAGGCCATTCGGCCCATCGAGTCTGCACCGACCACAATCCCACCCAGGCCCTACCCCCACATATTTACCCGCCAATCCCTCTAACCTACGCATCTCAGGGGCAATTTTAACCTGGCCAATCAACCTAACCCGCACATCTTTGGACTGTGGGAGGAAACCGGAGCACCCGGAGGAAACCCACGCAAACACGAGGAGAATGTGCAAACTCCACACAGACAGTGACCCAAGCCGGGAATCGAACTCGGGACCCTGGAGCTGTGAAGCAGCAGTGCTAACCACTGTGCTACCGTGCCGCCCTAACATTCTAGTGAATCTGTTCTGGCTCTTTCTAGTTTAATAATATCCTTTCTATAATAGGGTGAGCAGAACTGTACACAGTATTCCAAGTATGGCCTGACCAATGTCTTGTGCAACTTCAACAAGACGTCTCAACTCCTGTATTCAATGTTCTGACGAATGAAACCAAGCATGCTGAATGCCTTCTTCACCACTCTGTCCACCTGTGACTCTACTTTCAAGGAGCTAGGGTACACCCCTAGATCTCTTTGTTCTATAACTCTCCCCAACGCCCTACCATTAACTGAGTAAGTCCTGCCCTGGTTCGATATACCAAAATGCATCACCTCGCATTTATCTAAATTAAACTCCATCTGCCATTCGTCAGCCCACTGGCCCAATTGATCAAGATCCCGTTGCAATCCTAGATAACCTTTTTCACTGTCCACTATGTCACCAATCTTGGTGTCATCTGCAAACTTACTAACGATACCTCCTATATTCTCATCCAAATCATGAATATAAATGACAAATAACAGTGGACCCAGCACTGATCCCTGAGGCACACCGCTGGTCACAGGCCTCCAGTTTGAAAAACAATTCTCTACAACCACCCTCTGTCTTCTGTCATTGAGCCAATTTTGTATCCATTTAGCTACCTCAACCTGGATACCATGAGATTTAATCTTATACAACAACCTACCATGCAGTAGTAAAGTAAAGTTTATTTATTAGTCACAAGTAAGGCTTACATTAACACTGCAATGAAGTTACTGTGTAATTCCCCTAGTCGCCACGCTCTGGCGCCTGTTCAGGTCAATGCACCCTAACCAGCACGTCTTTCAGACTGTGGGAGGAAACCGGAGCACCCGGAGAAAACCCGCACAGACACGGGGAGAACGTGCAAGCTCCACACAGACAGTGACCCAAGCTGGGAATCGAACCCAGGTCCCTGGTGCTGTGAGGCAGCAGCGCTAACCACTGTACCACCGTGCCGCTCTTGTCAAAGGTCTCGGCACCACCTTACCTTGTCAAAGGCCTCACTAAAGTCCATGTGGACAACATCAACTGCACTGCCCTCATCAACCTTCTTGGTTACCCCTTCAAAAAACTCAATCAAATTTGTGAGACATGATTTTCCACTCACAAAACCATGCTGACTGTCCCTAATCAGTCCTTGCCTCACTAAATGTTGGCCTTTATCGCGAGGGGGATAGAATATAAAAGCAGGGAGGTCTTGCTGCAACTGTACAAGGCAACTGGAGTACTGTGTGCAGTTCTGGTCCCCTTATTTGCGAAAGGATATATTGGCCTTGGAGTGAGTGCAGAGAAGGTTCACCAGGTTGATACCGGAGATGAGGGGTGTAGCTTATGAGGAGAGATTGAACAGGTTGGGTCTGTACTCATTGGAGTTTAGAAGGTTGAGGGGTGATCTTATAGCGACATATAAGATAATGAAGGGGCTGGATAGGGTAGAGGTAGAGAGATTCTTTCCACTTCGAAGGGAAACCAGAACTCGAGGGCACAGCCTCAAAATAAGTGGGGGCCGGTTCAGAACAGAGTTGGGGGGGAACTTCTTCTCTCAGAGGGTAGTGAATCTCTGGAATTCTCTGCCCATTGAAGTGGTGGAGGTGTCCTCGTTGAATATGTTTAAATCACAGGTAGATAGATTTCTGATCGCTAAGGGAATTAGGGGATATGGGGAGCAGGCGGGTAAGTGGAACTGATTCGCTTCAGATCAGCCATGATCTTGTTGAATGGTGGGGCAGGCTCGAGGGGCTAGATGGCCTACTCCTGCTTCTATTTCTTATGTTCTTGTGTTCTTAAATGCTGTAGAACCTCAGAATACCTTCTACCAATTTACCCACCACAGATGTGAGGCTCACTGGCCTGTAGTTCCCAGGCTTTTCCCTGCAGCCCTTCTTAAACAAAGGCACAACATTTGCCACCCTCCAATCTTCAGGCACCTCACCCATGACTATCGATGATTCAAATATCTCTGCTAGGCGACCCGCAATTTCCTCCCTAGCCTCCCACAGTGTCCTGGGATACACTTCATCAGGTCCCGGGGATTTATCTACCTTGATGCGCTTTAAGACTTCCAGCACCTCCTTCTCTGTTATATGTACACTCCTCAAGACATCACTATTTATTTCCCCAAGTTCCCTAACATCCATGCTTTTCTCAACATTAAATACTGATGAGAAATATTCATTTAGGATCTCACCCATCTCTTGTGGATCCGCACATCGGTGACCTTGTTAATCCTTAAGAGGCCCAACTCTCTCCCTTGTTACTCTGTCTTGCTGAGTTTTTGTTCTTCAACAGAATTACATTCAGTTGAATTTTGAACATTTTGAATATTTTGTTAGATGTTCCCCACTATTTACTTACCTCCATATCTTGTCGACTAATTATCCAATTTACCTGAGCCAGTTCTCCCCTCATATCTCTGTAATTGGCTTTAAGTTTAAGATTCTTGTCTGTGATTGATATATTAATTCGAACTTAACCTGAAATTCAATGGTATTATGATCACTATTTCCCAGAGGATGTTTTCCCATAATAGTACGAATTAGCAGAGTTTCATTACACAATACGAGATCAAAGATAGCTTTGTCCCTAATCAGTTTTACAACTTCTCAAAACATTCTACAAACTCAACTTCGAGAACATTCTTGTCTATTTGACTGTCCCAGTCTATATGAAGGTTAAAGAGACACAATTGTTACATTGCCTTTGGTACAAGCTCCAATAATTTCTTGTTTAATGCTTTTCCCAACAATATAACTACTGTCAGGGGAGCTATAAACCCTAACCCTAACCCCGCAGTGTTACCTGACTCTTGCTATTCCTAATTTCCAGCTATATTGATTCCACTTCATGGCCCCTTCTCACTGATGTCCGAAGATCACCCTTTACTATCAGGGTACCTGACCTCCTTTACGATTCTGTCTCTCTGAAATATTGTGTACCCGGGAATATTTATTTATTCCCAGTCCTACTCACTTTGTAACTATGACTCTGTAATGACAATTAAATCTAAATTATTTACCTCTGTGCCATGAGTTCATAGAACATAGAACATTACAGCGCAGTACAGGCCCTTCGGCCCTCGATGTTGCGCCGACCAGTGGTACCAATCTAAAGCACATCTAATCTACACTATTTCATTTCACTTGTTGCAGATGCTTCGTGTATTCAGATAAAGAAATTTAATGTTTTAATTTCCATTCTTTGCACTGACATTATTCGTTGATGTACATTTTTTTATTAAACTCTGTCGCTTCCTGTCCCATTCTGCCTTCTCTTTACCCGGATCACTAAACTGTTCCCACATCCCCACCTTTCTAAATCTAACTTAATCAGAACTCTTCCCCACATCCCATTCAGCACAACCTTCTTGCTCTTTGACTCTGAGCCCTATAAAGTCCAGGATATTGTATGCTTCATTAAATCCTCTCTCCACCTGTCCTGCCATCTTTAAGAACATAAGAACATAAGAAATAGGAGCAGAAGTAGGCCATCTGGCCCTTTGAGCCTGCCCCCCGCCATTCAACAAGATCATGGCTGATCTGAAGCGAATCAGTTCCACTTACCCGCCTGCTCCCCATATCCCCTAATTCCCTTATCGATCAGAAAACTATCTACCCGTGATTTAAACATATTCAACGAGGAAGCCTCCACCACTTCAATGGGCAGAGAATTCCAGAGATTCACTACCCTCTGAGAGAAGAAGTTCCCCCTCAACTCTGTTCTGAACCGGCCCCCCCTTATTTTGAGGCTGTGCCCTCTAGTTCTGGTTTCCCTTCTAAGTGGAAAGAATCTCTCCACCTCTACCCTATCCAGCCCCTTCATTATCCTATATGTCTCTATAAGATCACCCCCTCATCCTTCTAAACTCCAACGAGTACAGACCCAATCTGTTTAATCTCTCCTCATAAGCCACACCCCTCATCTCCGGTATCAACCTGGTGAACCTTCTCTGCACTCCCTCCAAGGCCAATATATCCTTTCGCAAATAAGGGGACCAAAACTGCACACAGTACTCCAGTTGCGGCCTCACCAGTGCCTTGTACAGTTGCAGCAAGACCTCCCTGCTTTTATATTCTATCCCCCTCGCGATAAAGGCCAACATTCCATTCGCCTTCTTGATCACCTGCTGCACCTACAGACTGAGTTTTTGCGATTCGTGCACAAGGACCCCCAGGTCCCTCTGCACAGTCGCACGATGTAATTTTTCTCCATTTAAATAATATTCCAATTTACTATTATTTCTTCCAAAGTGGATAACCTCACATTTGCTAACGCTATATACCATCTGCCAGATCCTCGCCCACTCGCTCAGCCTGTCCAAATCTCTCTGCAGACTTGCCGCGTCCTCCACGCAATTCGCTTTCCCACTCACCTTCGTGTCATCAGCAAACTTGAATACCCTACATTCAGTCCCCTCCTCCAGATCATCTATGTAAATGGTAAACAATTGAGGCCCCAGCACCAATCCCTGCGGCACGCCACTGGTCACCAACTGCCAACCAGAAAAGCACCCATTTATCCCAACTCTCTGCTTCCTGTTAGATAGCCAATCCCCAATCCACTCCAACACCTTACCCCTAACTCCGTGTACCCCAATCTTCTGCAGCAACCTTTTGTGAGGCACCTTATCGAACGCCTTCTGGAAATCTAAAAACACCACCTCCACCGGTTCCCCTCTGTCAACCGCACTAGTGACATCTTCATAAAAGTCCAGTAGATTCGTCAAACACGACTTTCCCTTCATGAATCCATGCTGCGTCTGCTTGATCGAACCATTCTTATTCAGGTGCTCTGTTATTTCCTCTTTAATAATGGACTCGAGCATCTTCCCAACTACGGACGTTAAGCTAACCGGCCTGTAGTTACCCGCCTTTTCTCTACTTCCTTTTTTAAACAGCGGCGTAACAGTAGCTGTTTTCCAGTCAGCCGGCACTACCCCAGAGTCCAGCGAATTTTGATAAATTACTACTAACATATCTGCTATTACCTCAGCCATTTCTTTCAGTGCCCTGGGATGCATTCCATCCGGGCCCGGGGACTTGTCTACCTTCAGTCCTATTAGTCTACCAAGCACCACCTCCTTAGTAACAGTAATTGTATTAAGGACCTCCCCTCCCACCAACTCTCGATCTCTAATATTCAGCAAGCTATTTGTGTCTTCCACCGTGAAGACCGACACAAAGAACTTATTTAAAGTCTCAGCCATTTCCTCGTTTTCCACTATTAAATCCCCCCTCTCATCTTCCAAGGGTCCAACATTCACTCTAGCCACTCTATTCCTTTTTATATACTTGTAAAAACTTTTACTATCATTTTTTATATTTTGAGCTCATTTAGTTTCATAATCTAACTTTCCTTTCTTAATAGCTTTCTTGTAGTGTAGTGGGAGACTTCAATTTCCCTGGTATAGACTGGAAATCGCTGAGAGCAGGGACTCTGAATGGGGAGGAACTTGTAAAATGCGTACAGGAGGGTTCTTTGGAACAATATGTAGATAGCCCGACTGGAGAGGGGGCTATACTGGACCTCGTACTGGGGAATGAGCCCGGTCAGGTCTTCAAAGTTTCAGTAGGGGAACATGTGGCAAATAGTGACCACAATTCTGTTAGCTTTAGGATAGTGATGGAAAAGGATGAGTGGTGTCCCAAGGGTAAGGTGTTGGATTGGGGGAAGGCTAACTTTAGTGGGATTAGGCAGAAATTGGCAGCTGTTGATTGGGAGAGGCTGTTTGAGGGTAAATCCACATCTGGCATGTGGGAGTCTTTTAAGGAACAGTTGTTAGGGCTACAGGACAGGCATGTGCCTGTTAAAAAGAAGGATAGGAAGGGTAGGATTCGAGAACCGTGGATAACCAGGGAAATTGAGGGACTGGTCAAAAAGAAAAGAGAGGCGTATGTTAGGTCCAGGCAGCTAAAAACGGAGGGAGCTCTGGAGGAGTACAAAGAAAGTAGGAAAGAACTCAAACGGGGAATTAGAAGAGCAAAAAGGGGTCACAAAATGTTCTTGGCAGATAGGATTAAGGAGAATCCCAAGGCATTTATTCATACGTTAGGAACAAAAGGGTTGTCAGGGAAAAAATCGGACCTCTCAGGGACAAAAGTGGGGAATTATGCTTAGAGCCCAAAGAAGTAGGGGAGTTCCTAAATGAATACTTTGCGTCGGTATTCACAAAGGAGAGGGATGTGTTGACTGGGAGTGTCTTGGAGGGGAGTGTTGACCCGTTGGAGAAAATCTCCATTACAAAGGAGGAAGTGTTAGGTTTGTTAGAGAATTTAAAGACTGACAAATCCCCAGGGCCTGATGGAATCTATCCAAGGCTGCTCAGGGAGACGAGAGATGAAATCGCTGGGCCTCTGACGCAAATCTTTGTCTCGTCACTGGACGCAGGTGAGGTCCCAGAGGATTGGAGGATAGCTAATGTGGTCCCGTTATTTAAGAAGGGTAGGGAGGATAACCCGGGTAATTATAGGCCGGTGAGCTTGACGTCCGTGGTGGGGAAGTTGTTGGAGAAGATTCTTAGAGATAGGAGTTATGCGCATTTAGAAAGGAATAAACTCATTAACGAAAGTCAGCATGGTTTTGTGAGAGGGAGGTCATGCCTCACTAACCTGATGGAGTTTTTTGAAGAAGTGACCAAAATGGTTGACGAGGGAAGGGCTGTGGATGTCGTCTATATGGACTTTAGTAAAGCGTTTGACAAAGTCCCTCATGGTAGGCTGGTGAAAAAGGTTGGATCCCATGGGATAAAGGGGGAGGTGGCTAGATGGGTGGAGAACTGGCTTGGTCACAGAAGACAGAGGGTGGTAGTGGAAGGGTCTTTTTCCGGCTGGAGGCCTGTGACTAGTGGTGTTCCGCAGGGCTCTGTATTGGGACCTCTGCTGTTTGTGATTTATATAAACGATCTGGAAGAAGGTGTAACTGGGGTGATCAGTAAGTTTGCGGACGACACAAAATTGGCAGGACTTGCAGATAGTGAGGAGCATTGTCAGAAGCTACAGAAGGATATAGATAGGCTGGAAATTTGGGCAAAGAAATGGCAGATGGAGTTCAATCCTGATAAATGCGAAGTGATGCATTTTGGTAGAAATAATGTAGGGAGGAACTATATGATAAATGGCAGAACCATAAAGGGTGTAGATACGCAGAGGGATCTGGGTGTGCAAGTCCACAGATCCTTGAAAGTGACGTCACAGGTGGAGTAGGTGGGGAAGAAGGTTACGCCGCTGTTTAAAAAAGGAAGGAGACAAAAGGCGGGTAACTATAGGCCGGTCAGCTTAACGTCTGTAGTAGGGAAAATGCTGGAATCCATTATTAAAGAGGAGATAGCAGGGCATCTGGATAGAAATGGTTCGATCAATCAGACGCAGCATGGATTCATGAGGGGAAAGTCGTGCTTGACGAACATGTTGGATTTTTATGAAGATGTGACTAGGGCGGTTGATGGAGGAGAACCGGTGGATGCGGTGTTTTTGGATTTCCAAAAGGCGTTTGATAAGGTGCCCCATAAAAGGCTGCTGAAGAAGATTAGGGCACACGGAGTTGGGGGTAGTGTGTTAAAGTGGATTGGGGACTGGCTATCCGACAGGAAGCAAAGAGTCGGAATAAATGGGTGTTTTTCCGGTTGGAGGAAGGTAACTAGTGGCGTGCCGCAGGGATCGGTACTCGGGCCGCAACTGTTTACCATTTATATAGATGATCTGGAGGAGGGGACGGAGTGTAGGGTAACGAAGTTTGCAGACGACACAAAGATAAGTGGAAAAGTGAATCGTGTGGAGGACGGAGAAGATCTGCAGAGAGATTTGGACAGGCTGAGTGAGTGGGCGAGGATATGGCAAATGGAGTAAATCGTTGATAAATGCGAGGTTATACACTTTGGAGGAAATAATAACAAATGGGATTACTATCTCAATGGAAACAAATTAAAACATGCTACCGTGCAAAGGGACCTGGGGGTCCTTGTGCATGAGACGCAAAAGCCCAGTCTGCAGGTACAACAGGTGATCAAGAACGCAAATGGGATGTTGGCCTATATTGCGAGGGGGATAGAATATAAAAGCAGGGATGTCTTGATGCACCTGTACAGGGCATTGGTGAGGCCGCAGCTGGAATACTGTGTGCAGAATTGGTCCCCTTATATGAGGAAGGATATATTGGCATTGGAGGGAGTGCAGAGAAGGTTCACCAGGTTAATACCGGAGATGAGGGGTTTGGATTATGAGGAGAGGCTGAGGAGATTGGGTTTGTACTCGTTGGAGTTTAGAAGGATGAGGGGGGATCTTATGGAGACTTATAAGATAATGCGGGGGCTGGATAGGGTGGAGGCGGAGAGATTCTTTCCACTTAGTAAGGAAGTTAAAACTAGAGGACACAGCCTCAAAATAAAGGGGGGTCAGTTTAAGACAGAGTTGAGGAGGAACCTCTTCTCCCAGAAGGTGGTGAATCTCTGGAATTCTCTGCCCACTGAGGTGGTGGAGGCTACCTCGCTGAATATGTTTAAAGCGCGGATGGATGGATTCCTGATCGGTAAGGGAATTAAGGGTTATGGGGATCAGGCGGGTAAGTGGTACTGATCCACGTCAGATCAGCCATGATCTTATTGAATGGCGGGGCAGGCTCGAGGGGCTAGATGGCCTACTCCTGCTCCTATTTCTTATGTTCTTATGTTCTTATGAAGAAGGCATATGGCATGCTTGCCTTTATAGGACGGGGCATAGAGTATAAAAGTTGGGGTCTGATGTTGCAGTTGTATAGAACGTTGGTTCGGCCGCATCTGGAATACTGCGTCCAGTTCTGGACGCCACACTACCAGAAGGACGTGGAGGCTTTGGAGAGAGTGCAGAGGAGGTTTACCAGGATGTTGCCTGGTATGGAGGGGCTTAGTTATGAGGAGAGATTGGGTAAACTGGGGTTGTTCTCCCTGGAAAGACGGAGGATGAGGGGCGACTTAATAGAGGTGTATAAAATTATGAAAGGCATAGATAGGGTGAACGATGGGAAGCTTTTCCCCAGGTCGGTGGTGACGTTCACGAGGGGTCATAGGTTCAAGGTGAAGGAGGGGAGGTTTAACACAGATATCAGAAGGACATATTTTACACAGAGGGTGGTGGGGGCCTGGAATGCGCTGCCAGGCAAGGTGGTGGAGACGGACACACTGGGAACGTTTAAGACTTATCTAGATAGCCACATGAATGGAGTGGGAATGGAGGGATACAAAAGAATGGTCTAGTTTGGACCAGGGAGCGGCGCGGGCTTGGAGGGCCGAAGGGCCTGTTCCTGTGCTGTATTCTTCTTTGTTCTTTGTTCTTAGTCGTTCTTTGTTTTTCTTTAAAGCTTTCCCAATCCACTAATTCTCCACTATTTTTGGCCACTCTGTACACATCTGATTTTATTTTAATACTCTCCTTTATTTCCTTCGTTATCCACGGCCGATTATCCTTTTTCTTACAGTCCTTCTTTATCACCGGAATATATTTTTGCTGAGTACTTAAAAAAATCTCCTTAAAAATCCTCCACTGTTCCTCAGCTGTCCTACCTACCAGTCTGCTCGCCCAGTCTACATTAGCCAATTCCACCCTCATCCTATCGTACTCCCCTCTGTTCAAGCAGAGGACACTGGTTTGGGACCCTACTTTCTCACCCTCCATCTGTATCAGAAATTCCACCATATTATGATCACTCATCCCAAGAGGATCCTTCACAAGAAGATCCTTAATCCTACCTGTCTCATTGCACAGAACCAGATCCAAGATAGCTCGCTCTCTCGTAGGTTCTGTAACATACTGTTCAATGAAACAATCCCGACAGCATTCCAAGAACTCTTCCTCAAGCCCTCCGTGTCCAATTTGAGTCGACCAATCAATATGTAGGTTAAAATCCCCCATGATTATTGCCGTTCCACTTTTGCACGCATCCATTATTTGCTTGTTTATAGCCCTCCCCACCTCTAAGTTATTATTTGGGGCCCTATAGACCACGCCTACCAGTGTCTTTCTCCCCCTACTATTCCTTATCTCCACCCACAACGATTCCACGTTTTGCTCCTTAGAGCCTATGTCGCCTCTCACTACCGTCCTGATATTATCCTTTTTTAACAAAGCTACCCCACCTCCTTTTTCTACCTGTCTATCCTTCCTAAATGCCTTCTTACTGCACAGATATACTCAGCTCCCCCCGTTCCTGCAATCCTTCAACAATTTTACCATTGATTTTATGTTGACTCTCCATTTCCTACCAAAAGGCATCACCTCACACTTCTTCACACGGAACTTCACCTGCAACTTATCTGCTCACTCCACCAACTTGTCTCTGATCTTTTGAATTTTTACACTATCCTCTTCACAGTTTACAATACTTTCAAGTTTTGTGGCATCTGCAAAGCTTGAAATTGCTCCCTGAACACCAAGATCTAGATCATTAATATACATCAGGAAAAGCAAGGGTCATCATACTGATCCCTGGGGAACACCACCACAAACTTTCCTCAAGCCCAAAAAAAATCTATTGATCTTTCCTCTCTGCTTCGTATTATTCAGCCAATTTTGTATCCACGTTGCTACAGTCCCGTTTATTCCATGAGTAATAACTTTTTTCACAAGTTTGCACCTGAACCAGAGGGGCGCCAATATCCTGGGAGGGAAATTTGCTACGGCTCTTCGGGGGGTGGGAAAACGAGCTGTCGTCGAGAAGCCAATGTTGAGTGTGGTGAGGTACTGAGGAGGGTATCAAGGTCGCAGGAGTGTACTGGTAGACAGGAAAGTGGGTTGAAGTGTGTCTACTTCAATGCAAGGTGCATCCGGAATAAGGTAGGTGAACTTGGGGCGTGGATTGGTACTTGGGACTACGATGTTGTGGCCATTATGGAGACATGGTTAGAACAGGGACAGGAATGGTTGTTGGACACTCCGGGGTATAGATGTTTCATTAAGTGTAGGGAAGCTGGTAAAAGAGGTGGAGGAGTGGCATTGTTAATCAAGGATAGTTTAACGGCTGCAGAAAGGCAGTTTGAGGGGGATCTGCCTACTGAGGTAACATGGGCTGAAGTTAGAAATAGGAAAGGAACGGTCACGTTGTTAGGAGTTTTCTGTAGGTCCCCAAATAGTAATAGGGGTGTGGAGGAAGAAATTGCCAAGCAGATTATGGATAGGTGTGGAGGTCACAGGGTAGTTGTCATGGGTGACTTTAACTTTCCAAATATTGATTGGAACCTTTATAGGTTGAATAGTTTGGATGGGGCAGTTTTGGTGCAGTGTGTGCAGGAGGGTTTCCTGAAACAATATGTGGATAAGCCAACAAGAGGTGGAGCTACATTGGACTTGGTACTGGGAAATGAACCCGGCTAAGTGTTAGATTTGTTTGTGGGAGAACACTTTGGAGATAGTGACCACAATTCAGTGTCTTTCATTGTTGCAATGGAGAGGGATAAGGCCATACGGCAGGGCAAGGTTTATAATTGGGGGAGGGGTAATTATGATGCGATTAGGCAGGAATTAGAGAGCATAAGATGGGAACAGAAACTGTCAGGGAAAGGCACAAATGAAAAGTGAAGCTTGTTCAAGGAACAAATGCTCCGTGTCCTTGATAGGTATGTCACTGTCAGGCAGAGAGGAAATGGCCGAGTGAGGGAACCATGGTTCACAAAAGAGGTGGAATGTCTTGTCAAGAGGAAAGAGGAAGCGAATGTAAGGATGAGAAAACAAGGTTCGGTTGCGTTGCTTTAGGGTTACAAGGTAGCAAGGAATGAGCTAAAAAAAGGGCTTAGGAGAGCTAGCAGGGGGCATGAGAGGTCCTTGGTGGGTCGGATCAAGGAAAACCCCAAGGCTTTTTATTCTTATGTGAGAAATAAAAGAATGACCAGGGTGAGGTTAGGGCCGGTCAAGGACAGTAGTGGGAACTTGTGTATGGAGTCAGAAGAGATAGGCGAGGTGATGAATGAATACTTTTCTTCAGTGTTCACCAAGGAGAGGGGGCCATGTTTTTGAGGTTCAGAGTGTGATACAGGCTGATAGGCTGGAGGATGTAGATGTTCTGAGGGAAGATGTATTAGCAATTTTGAAAAACCTGAGGGTCGATAAGTTCCCTGGGCCAGATGGGATACATCTTAGGATTCTTTGGGAGGCAAGGGATGAGATTGCAGAGCCTTTGGCTTTGATCTTTGGGTCCTCACTGTCCACAGGGATGGTGCCAGAGGACTGGAGAGTAGCAAATGTTGTTCCTCTGTTCAAGAAAGGAAATAGGAATAACCCTGGTAATTATCGGCCAGTTAGTCTTATTTCGGTGGTTGGTAAGTTAATGGAAAAGGTCCTGAGGGATAGGATTTATGACCATTTGGAAAAATGCAGCTTAATCTGGGATAGTCAACACGGATTCGTGAAGGGTAAGTCTTGCCTCACAAATTTGATTGAATTCTTTGAGGAGGTAACTAAGTGTGTAGATGAAGGTAGAGCAGTTGATGTCATATACATGGATTTTAGTAAGGCATTTAACATAGAACATAGAACAATACAGCACAGAACAGGCCCTTCAGCCCACGATGTTGTGCCGAGCTTTATCTGAAACCAAGATCAAGCTATCCCACTCCCTATCATCCTGCTGTGCTCCATGTGCCTATCCAATAACCACTTAAATGTTCCTAAGTGTCTGACTTCACTATCACTGCAGGCAGTCCATTCCACACCCCAACCACTCTCTGAGTAAAGAACCTACCTCTGATATCCTTCCTGTATCTCCCACCATGAACCCTATAGTTATGACCCCTTGCTCCATCCACCCGAGGAAATAGTCTTTGAACGTTCACTCTATCTATCCCCTTCATCATTTTATAAACCTCTATTAAGTCTCCCATCAGCCTCCTCCGCTCCAGAGAGAACAGCCCTAGCTCCCTCAACCTTTCCTCATAAGACCTACCCTCCAAACCAGGCAGCATCCTGGTAAATCTCCTCTGCACTCTTTCCAGCGCTTCCACATCCTTCTTATAGTGAGGTGACCAGAACTGCACACAATATTCCAAATGTGGTCACACCAAGGTTCTGTACAGTTGCAGCATAACCCCACGGCTCTTAAACTCCAACCCCCTGTTAATAAATGCTAAGAAGTTTAACAACACCAGGTTAAAGTCCAACAGGTTTATTTGGTAGCAAAAGCCACACAAGCTTTCGAAGCTCTAAGCCCCTTCTTCAGGTGAGTGGGAATTCTGTTCACAAACAGAGCTTATAAAGACACAGACTCAATTTACATGAATAATGGTTGGAATGCGAATACTTACAACTAATCAAGTCTTTAAGAAACAAAACAATGGGAGTGGAGAGAGCATCAAGACAGGCTAAAAAGATGTGTATTGTCTCCAGACAAGACAGCCAGTGAAACTCTGCAGGTCCACGCAACTGTGGGAGTTACAAATAGTGTGACATGAACCCAATATCCCGGTTGAGGCCGTCCTCGTGTGTGCGGAACTTGGCTATCAGTTTCTGCTCAGCGACTCTGCGCTGTCGTGTGTCGTGAAGGCCGCCTTGGAGAACGCTTACCCGAATATCAGAGGCCGAATGCCCGTGACCGCTGAAGTGCTCCCCAACAGGAAGAGAACAGTCTTGCCTGGTGATTGTCGAGCGGTGTTCATTCATCCGTTGTCGCAGCGTCTGCATAGTTTCCCCAATGTACATTGTGAATATGTGAAAAGTAAAAGGATGAGACGTGAAGGAATGGGGCCTATAAAAGGTGAAGGTGGGAAAATCACTACGGAACCAGTAGAAATGGCAGAGGTGCTTAATGAGTATTTTGCCTCGGTTTTCACAGAGGAGAAGGACATGGGTGGATGTACTGCGGGCTTGCGGTGGACTGAAAAGATTGAGTATGTGGACTTTAAGAAAGAGGTTGTGCTGGAATCTTTGAATGGTATCAAGATAGATAAGTCGCCGGGTCCGGATGGGATGTACCCCAGGTTACTGTGGGAGGTGAGGGAAGAGATTGCAGAGCCTCTGGCGATGATCTTTGCGTCATCGATGGAGATGGGAGAGGTGCCGGAGGATTGGGGGATTGCGGATGTGGTTCCTATTTTCAAGAAGAGGAATAGGGATAGCCCAGGAAATTACCGACCGGTGAGTCTAACCTCAGTGGTTGGTAAGCTGATGGAGAAGATCCTGAGGGACAAGATTTATGAGCATTTAGAGAGGTTTAGTATGCTCAAGAATACTCAGCATGGCTTTGTCAAAGGCAGATCGTGCCTTACGAGCCTGGTGGAGTTCGTCGAAAATGTGACTAAACACATTGACGAAGGGAAAGCGGTAGATGTGGTTTATATGAAATTCAACGTGGGCAAGTGCGAGGTCGTAAACTTTGGAAAAAAGAATAGAGGCATGGACTATTTTCTAAACGGTGACAAAATTCATAATGCTAAAGTGCAAAGGGACTTGGGAGTCCTAGTCCAGGATTCTCTAAAGGTAAACTTGCAGGTTGAGTCCGTAATTAAGAAGGCAAATGTAATGTTGTCATTTATCTCAAGAGGCTTGGAATACAAAAGCAGGGATGTACTTCTGAGGCTTTATAAAGCACTGGTTAGGCCCCATTTGGAGTACTGTGAGCAATTTTGGGCCCCACACCTCAGGAAGGACATACTGGCACTGGAGCGGGTCCAGCGGAGATTCACACGGATGATCCCAGGAATGGTAGGCCTGACATACGATGAACGTCTGAGGATCGTGGGATTATATTCATTGGAGTTTAGGAGGTTGAGGGGAGATCTGATAGAAACTTACAAGATAATGAACGGCTTAGATAGGATGGACGTAGGGAAGTTGTTTCCATTAACAGGGGAGACTAGGACGCGGGGGCACAGCCTTAGAATAAAAGGGAGTCACTTTAGAACAGAGATGAGGAGAAATTTCTTCAGCCAGAGAGTGGTGGGTCTGTGGAATTCATTGCCACAGAGGGCTGTGGAGGCCGAGACGTTGAGCGTCTTCAAGACAGAAATTGATAAATTCTTGATTTCTCGAGGAATTAAGGGCTATGGGGAGAGAGCGGGTAAATGGAGTTGAAATCAACCATGATTGAATGGTGGAGTGGACTCGATGGGCCGAATGGCCTTACTTCCGCTCCTATGTCTTATGGTCTTATGGTCTTATATGGATTTTAGCAAGGCGTTTGATAAGGGCCCCCATGCAAGGCTTCTAGAAAAAGTGAGAGGGCATGGGATCCAAGGGGCTGCTGCCCTATGGATCCAGAACTGGCTTGCCCAAAGGAGGCAGAGAGTGTTTATAGATGGGTCTTTTTCTCAATGGAGGTCGGTCACCAGTGGTGTGCCCCAGGGATCTGTTCTGGGACCCTTGCTGTTTGTCATTTTCATAAATGACCTGGATGAGGAAGTGGAGGGATGGGTTGGTACATTTGCCGACAACACGAAGGTTGGTGGGGTTGTGGATAGTCTGGAGGGATGTCAGAAGTTACTGAGGGACAGAGATAGGATGCAAGACTGGGCGGAGAAGCGACAGATGGACTTCAACCCAGATAAATGCGTAGTGGTCCATTTTGGTAGGTCAAATGGGATGAAGGAGTACAATATAAAGGGAAAGACTCTCAGTACTGTAGAGGATCAGAAGGACCTTGGGGTCCGGGTCCATAGGACTCTAAAATCGGCCCCGCAGGTGGAGGAGGTGGTTAAGAAGGCGTTTGGTGTGCTGGCCTTTATCAATCGAGGGATTGAGTTTCGGAGTCCGGGGATAATGATGCAGCTATATAAGACCCTCGTCAGACCCCACTTGGAGTACTGTGCTCAGTTCTGGTCGCCTCATTACAGGAAGGATGTGAAAAAAATTGAAAGGGTGCAGAGGAGATTTACAAGGATGTTGCCTGGATTGAGTGGCATGCCTTCTGAGGATAGGCTGAGGGAGCTCGGTCTTTTCTCCTTGGAGAGACGAAGGATAAGAGGAGACCTAATAGAGGTATATAAGATGTTGAGAGGCATAGATCGGGTGGACTCTCAGAGGCTTTTTCCCAGGGTGGAAATAGCTGCTACGAGAGGACACAGTTTTAAGGTGCTGGGGGTTAGGTACAGGGGAAATGTTAGGGCGAAGTTTTTCACACAGAGGGTGGTGGGCGAGTGGAATCGGCTGCCGTCAGTGGTGGTGGAGGCAAACTCAACAGGGTCTTTTAAGAGACTCCTGGATGAGTACATGGGACTTAATAGGATGGATGGTTATAAACAAAGAATAAAGAACAAAGAACAGTACAGCACAGGAAACAGGCCCTTCGGCCCTCCAAGCCTGTGCCGCTCCTTGGTCCAACTAGAACAATCGTTTGTATCCCTCCATTCCCAAGCTGCTCATGTGACTATCCAGGTAAGTCTTAAACGATGTCAGCGTGCCTGCCTCCACCACCCTACTTGGCAGCGCATTCCAGGCCCCCACCACCCTCTGTGTAAAAAACGTCCCTCTGATATCCGAGTTTACTTCGCCCCTCTCAGCTTGAGCCCGTGACCCCTCGTGATCGTCACCTCCGACCTGGGAAAAAGCTTCCCACTGTTCACCCTATCTATCCCCTTCATAATCTTGTACACCTCTATTAGATCTCCCCTCATTCTCCGTCTTTCCAAGGAGAACAACCCCAGTCTACCCAATCTCTCCTCATAGCTAAGACCCTCCAAACCAGGCAACATCCTGGTAAACCTTCTCTGCACTCTCTCTAACGCCTCCACATCCTTCTGGTAGTGCGGCGACCAGAACTGGACGCAGTACTCCAAATGTGGCCGAACCAGCGTTCTATACAGCTGCATCATCAGACTCCAGCTTTTATACTCTATACCCCGTCCTATAAAGGCAAGCATACCATATGCCTTCTTCACCACCTTCTCCACCTGTGTTGCCACCTTCAAGGATTTGTGGACTTGCACACCTAGGTCCCTCTGTGTTTCTATACTCCTGATGACTCTGCCATTTTTTGTATAACTCCTCCCTACATTATTTCTTCCAAAATGCATCACTTCGCATTTATCCGGATTAAACTCCATCTGTCACCTCTCCGCCCAATTTTCCAGCCGATCTATATCATGCTGTATTGCCCGACAATGCTCTTCGCTGTCCGCAAGTCCAGCCATCTTCGTGTCATCCGCAAACGTGCTGATTACACCAGTTACACCTTCTTCCAAATCATTTATATATATCACAAATAGCAGAGGTCCCAGTACAGAGCCCTGCGGAACACCACTGGTCACAGACCTCCAGCCGGAAAAAGACCCTTCGACCACTACCCTCTGTCTCCTACGGCCAAGCCAGTTCTCCACCCATCTAGCCACTTCTCCTTGTATCCCATGAGCCTTAACCTTCTTAACCAACCTGCCATGTGAGACTTTGTCAAATGCCTTACTGAAATCCATATAGACGACATCCACGGCCCTTCCTTCATCAACCGTTTTTGTCACTTCCTCAAAAAACTCCACCAAATTTGTAAGGCACGACCTCCCTCTTACAAAACCATGCTGTCTGTCATGAATGAGATTGTTCCGATCTATATGCACATACATCCTGTCTCTAAGAATCCTCTCCAACAACTTCCCTACCACGGACGTCAAGCTCACCGGCCTATAATTTCCTGGGTTATCCCTGCTACCCTTCTTAAACAACGGGACCACATTCGCTATCCTCCAATCCTCAGGGACCTCACCCGTGTCCAAAGAAGCGACAAAGATTTCCGTCAGAGGCCCAGCAATTTCATCTCTCGTCTCCCTGAGCAGTCGAGGATAGATGCCATCAGGCCCTGGGGCTTTGTCAGTTTTAATATTCCCAAAAAACCTAACACTTCCTCTCTTGTAATGGAGATTTTCTCTAACGGGTCAACACCTCCCTCCGAGACACTCCCGGTTAACACGCCCCTCTCCTTCGTGAATACCGATGCAAAGTATTCATTTAGGATCTCCCCTATTCCCTTGGGTTCTAAGCAGAATTCCCCTCCTTTGTCCCTGAGAGGTCCAATTTTCTCCCTGACAACTCTTTTGTTCCTAACGTATGAATAGAATGCCTTAGGATTCTCCTTAATCCTGCCTGCCAAGAACATCTCGTGACCTCTTTTTGCCCTTCTAACTCCCCGTTTGAGATCTTTCCTACTCTCTCTGTATTCCTCCAGAGCTCCATCTGTTTTCAGTTGCCTGGACTTAACGTACGCCTCCCTTTTCATTTCAATCAGATCCTCAATTTCCCTGGTTATCCACGGCTCTCGAATCCTACCTTTCCTATCTTTCCTTTTTACAGGCACATGCCTATCCTGCAGCCTTATCAATAGTTCCTTAAAAGACTCCCACATGCCAGACGCGGACTTACCCTCGAACATCCTCTCCCAATCAACATCCACCAATTCCTGCCTAATCCGGCTATAGTCAGCCTTCCCCCAATTTAGCACCCTGCCCGTAGGACAGCACTCATCCTTGTCCATTACTATCCTAAAGTTAACAGAGTTGTGGTCACTATTTGCCACATGTTCCCCTACCGAAACTTTGACGACCTGACCGGGCTCATTTCCCAGAACTAGGTCCAGTATAGCCCCCTCTCTAGTCGGGCTATCTACATACTGTTCCAAAGAACCTTCCAGTACGCATTTTACAAATTCCTCCCCGTCCGGACCCCCAGCTCTAAGCACTTTCCAGTCTGTGCCAGGGAAATTAAAGTCCCCCACTACAACAACCCTATGTTTTCTGCACCTATCCAGAATCTCCTGACATATCCTTTCCTCCACTTCCCGTGGGCTGTTGGGGGGTCTGTAGTACATCCCCAGCATAGTGACTGCACCCTTCCTGTTTCTGAGTTCCACCCACAGCGACTCAGTACATGACCCCTCTAAGTTGTCTACCCTCTGCACCGCGGTAATATGCTCCTTAACTAATATCGCTACTCCCCCACCTTTTTTAGCCCCTCCTCTGTCTCGCCTAAAACACTGATACCCCGGAATATTCAGCTGCCAGTCCTGTCCTTCTTTTAACCAAGTTTCCGTCACCGCAACCACATCCAAATTCCGCATAAGCATTAAGGCCCTAAGTTCGTCTGTTTTACCCGTTACGCTCCTCGCATTGAAGCAGATGCACTCCAGACCTCCAGGCCCAGTCAGGTCCTCCTCCTCCAGAGTGCTCCTCTTCTTAGTTAGCCTTGCCCTGGCCCCCAGCTCAACCCCAGCCTCAGTATTTACTGACCTCCTGTTTTGTTCCCCACCCCCCTGCCACACTCGTTTAAATCCTGCCGAAACACTCTAGCAAAACTCCCAGCCAGGATATTTGCTCCCTTCCAGTTGAGGTGTAACCCATCCTTTCTGTACAGTTGCCATCCTGACTTGAAGATTTCCCAGTTATCTATGAATTTAAAACCCTCCCTCTTGCACCAGTCCTTTAGCCACGCGTTCAACTGTAGAATCTCCCTGTTCCGAGCCTCACTTGCACTCGACACCGGGAGCAGTCCAGAGATTGCTACCCTGGAGTCCTTACTTTTTAGCCGAGCACCCAACTCCCTGAATTTCTCTCGTATGACCCCCCTGCTCTTCCTACCTACATCATTTTCACCAATGTGTATAATCACATCCGTTTGACTACCTTCCTTTTTAAATATGCTTCCTACCCTCTCGGAGACATCCAGTACCCCGGCACCAGGGAGGCAGACTACCATCCTGGATTCTCGTTCAGTCCCACAGAAGCGCCTGTCTGTGCCTCTAACCATTGCGTCCCCCACAACTATCGCTCTCCTAAACCCCTTCTTTCCCTTCCGGACCCCTGAGCCTGTCTCCGTGGAGGCGATCTGGTCCTCGTGGCTTACCCCTGGAGGGTCATCCCCCTCCACAGAATCCAAAACAATATACCTATTGTGGAGGGGGACAACCACAGGGGACCCCTCCACAGACTGCTCACTCCCTTCCCTTCTCCCATCTGTTGCCCATCCCTTTCTTTTATGGGAGACTGCCACTGGGGTACTTTCTGGCGCATCACCCTTCTGACTATTACCCCTCCTAACTGTGACCCACGTGTCTTCCTTCCGAGACCCTGGTGTCACTACCTGACTATAACTTTTATCTATTAATCTCTCATTTTCCCTAACTAAACTGAGTTCATCGAGCCTCAGCTCCAGCTCCCTTACACGATCCTTCAGGAGTTGCAGTTCCACGCATCTGGCACAGATATGGACTTCCGGGAGGCAAGTTGTCTCCAGGAACTCCCACATCCCACACCGAATGCAGTATACTGGCCTCCCACTCATACCAGCCATGTCCTTTTTAGTTTTTGGGAGATAAAAGAAAAAGGGGGTGAAACAGAAGAAAAGCAAACAACCTTCCTCGCCTGCGCCGAAGCCCTGTGAGCCAAAGCCCTTATAGCTCTCACTCTGTCCCCTGCTCACTCCACTGCCCGCTCAAAGGTGCAGCCTACTTTTAAACCCTCCAAAACCTTCCCAGGCTGCTGCTGGGCCTATTTCCTGTTTTGAAAAAAAAACCCTCCGATTTTTTTCACGAATTTAACTGAAAAATAATTAAATAAATTAGTGCACAAACAAGCTCCCTTACCCTCAGCCTGCTCCTGTGGAACAATAGGTAGGCCTAAAAGGTAGGGATATGTTCGGCACAACTTGTGGGGCCAAAGGGCCTATTTTGTGCTGTAGTTTTCTATGTTTCTATGTTTCTATAACTGTCACTCAGTCAGCTCCCTGTTTAATTTGAATACCTAATTTAAAAAGATTTACCAGTCGATTACCCGCTTTGATCCAAACTCCTAAATGTACCTACTCGGATTCTCTCTTCCTCATTGCTCATGCAGCACTTGCTGATCCCATCGAACCACCTACTCACCGTATCCCGCAATCCCACCTACCCACATTCCCCAGTATTCCTCAACCCACCTTCTCCCCATATCCCCTAACCCACTTACCCACCTTCTCTCTGTATCCTTGTATCCCTGTGTCCCGCAATCCCAGCTACCCACATTCCCACTCGGACTCTGTCTCACTCAGGATGACGTCTCTCCCATAACTCATGCACCCACTTCCTTCATCACTCCCCATTCTTGTCTCTTCTCTGCCCTCTGCCCCGATCTGTCCCAGCTCCGTGTCTCTGCCCCCAGTGAGCCCTGGAGGCCGGTGAATGATTCAAGTTCACACAGCAGCCAGAGGGACATGGAAGTGCTGATTGTGAGGGGAGCAGATCCAAGCCCAGCAGATGTGGAAAAGCTCCTCGGGTATTGATCCCTCGGGGACAATCCAGTCATCCTGCAGACTGGGAGCTTGCTCCAAGTTTGTGGTTTGGACAATGACCATTTTTGCTGTGAATCTCAAACGAGCAAACACGTGACCACAGCAGAAAGTTGAACAAGACGGCTGACAGTCTGCAAATCAGAAGGTCAATCGCAGCTCAGCAATTACAACCCACACCGGCTTCAGAAATCACAATCCTTCCTCTCCTGTCGTCAGTGAGAATGAGAATATCAAACATGGGATCAGGTCCTGGTCGTCAGTGTCTGGATTACACAGACTGACCCAGACACAGCGTTCTGTCCTTCACCCTGGCCAGTTCCAACCGGCAAACTGCTGGTGAGCAGGAAAGGACAAGAATAAAGCAGAATCGGATAATAAACGTCACTAAAGAGGAGAGAAAGTAGCAATGAATTAATACATCAATATCTCCACTTATCCACATCACTGAGGAAGGATGTCCTTGTTATAGAGGGAGCACAGCAATGGTTTACCAGGCTGATTCCTGGGGTGGCAGGTCTGTCATATGAGACAAAGTTGGTTAGGATTATGTTCACTGGAGTTTAGAAGAGTGAGGGGGGGAATCTCATAGAAACTGATAAAATGCTAACAGGGTTAGACAGGGTAAATTCAGAAAGAATGTTCCCAATGGTGGGGAGTCCAGAACTTGGGGCCATAGTTTGAGGATAAGGGGTAAACCTTTTAGAACCTGAGATGAGGAGAAATTTCTTCACCCAGAGGGCGGTGAATGTGTGGAATTCAAAGAACAAAGAAAATTCCAGCACAGGAACAGGCCCTTCGTCCCTCCAAGCCTGCACCGACTATGCTGCCCGACTGAACTAAAACCCCCTACCCTTCCATGGACCATATCCCTCTATTCCCATCCTATTCATGTACTTGTCCAGACGCCCCTTAAAAGTCACTATCGTATCTGCTTCCACTACCACCCCCGGCAATGGGTTCCTGGGACCCACTACTTTCTGTGTAAAAAATCTGCCTCGTACATCTCCCTTAAACCTTGCCCCTCACACCTTAAACCTATGCCCCCGAGTAATTGACTCTTCCACCCTGGGAAAAAGCTTCTGTCTATCCACTCTGTCCATGCCCCTCATAATCGAGTAGACTTCTATCAGGCGGCACGGTGGCACAGTGGTTAGCACTGCTGCTTCACAGCTCCAGGGACCTGGGTTCGATTCCCGGCTTGGGTCACTGTCTGTGTGGAGTTTGCACATTCTCCTCGTGTCTGCGTGGATTTCCTCCGGGTGCTCCGGTTTCCCCCCACAGTCCAAAGATGTGCGGGTTAGGTTGATTGGCCATGCTAATATTGCCCCTTAGTGTACTGGGATGTGTAGATTAGTGGGTAAAATATGTCGGGATATGGGGGTAGGGCCTGGGTGGGATTGTGGTCGATGCAGACTCGATGGGCCGAATGGCCTCTTTCTGTACTGTAGGGTTTCTATGATTTCTATGATTTCTATGAGGTCTCTCCTCAACCTCCGTCGTTCCAGTGAGAACAAACGAAGTTTCTCCAACCTCTCCTCATAGCTAATGCCCTCCATACCAGGCAACATCCTGGTAAATATTTTCTGTGCCCTCTCCAAAGCCTCCACATCCTTCTGGAGTGTGGCGACCAGAATTGAACACTATATTCCAAGTGCTGCCGAACTAAGGTTCTATAAAGCTGCAACATGACTTGCCAATGTTTAAACTCAGTGCCCCGGCCGATGAAGGGAAGCATGCCGTATGCCTTCTTGACTACCTTCTCCACCTGCATTGCCACTTTCTACCACAGAAAGTAGTTGAGGCCAAAACATTGTGTAATTTCAAGAAGAAATTAGCTATAGCTCTTGGGGCTAAAGGAATCGAGGGATTGAGGGAGAAGGGGAGATCAGGATATTGAATTCAATGATCAGCCATGATCAAAATGAACGGCAGAGCAGGCTCAAAGGGCTTCTATTTTGTATGTCTTTTTAATTCATTCGTGGGACATGGGCGTTGCTGGCTGGTCAGCATTTATTGCCCATCCCTAGTTGCCCGAGGGCAGTTGAGAGTCAACCACATTGCTGTGGGTCTGGAGTCACATGTAGGCCAGACCGGGTAAGGGCGGCAGGTTTCCTTCCCTCAAGGACATTAGTGAACCAGATGGGTTTTTCTGACAATCGACAATGGTTTCATGGTCATCAGTCGATTCTTAACCCTGGTTTTTTATTGAATTCAAATTCCGCCATCTGCCGTGGCGGGATTCGAACCCCGGCCCCCAGAACATTAGCTGAGTTTCTGGATTAATAGTCTAGCGATAATACCACTCGGCCATCGCCTCCTCAGAGGGAGGGAGGGTATTAGCTGTGAAGAGAGATTGAATAAACTAGGATTGTTCTCCCTGGAAAGACGGAGGCTGAGGGGGTGACCTGATGGAAATTTATAAAATTATGAGGGGTGTGGATAGGGTGAACAGTTGGAAGCTTTTTCCCAGGGCAGGAATGACAATTCCAAGGGGGCACAAGTTCAAGATAAGGGGGTAAAAGTTCAGTGGAGATGTGCGGGGGAAGTGTTTCACACAGAGGGTGGTGGGGCCTGGAATGCACTGCCAAGTGAGGTGGTTGAGGCAGTTACGTTAGTGACATTTAAGACTTATCTTAATAGGCACATGAACAAATGGGGAACAGAGGGATATAAGCGGTTAGTCTACACAGTACTGTGTAGACCTCAGAACTGACCTACTGACAGTGCGGCACTCCCTCAGTACTGACCCTCTGACAGTGCGGCACTCCCTCAGTACTGACCCTCTGACAGTGCGGCACTCCCTCAGTACTGACCCTCTGACAGTGCGGCACTCCCTCAGTACTGACCCTCTGACAGTGCGGCACTCCCTCAGTACTGACCCTCTGACAGTGCGGCACTCCCTCAGTACTGACCCTCTGACAGCGCGGCACTCCCTCAGTACTGACCCTCTGACAGTGCGGCACTCCCTCAGTACTGACCCTCTGACAGTGCGGCACTCCCTCAGTACTGACCCTCTGACAGTGCGGCACTCCCTCAGTACTGACCCTCTGACAGTGCGGCATTCCCTCAGTACTGACCCTCTGACAGTGCGGCACTCCCTCAGTACTGACCCTCTGACAGTGCGGCACTCCCTCAGTACTGACCCTCTGACAGTGCGGCACTCCCTCAGTACTGACCCTCTGACAGTGCGGCACTCCCTCAGTACTGACCCTCTGACAGTGCGGCACTCCCTCAGTACTAAAGGAGATAGCTGAAGAAATAGTGGAGGCGTTAGTTATGATCTTTCAAAAGTCACTGGAGTCAGGGAAAGTCCCAGAGGATTGGAAAATCGCTGTTGTAACCCCACTGTTCAAGAAGGGAACAAGAAAAAAGATGGAAAATTATAGGCCAATTAGCCTAACCTCAGTTGTTGGCAAAATTCTAGAATCCATCGTTAAGGATGAGATTTCTAAATTCTTGGAAGTGCAGGGTCGGATTAAGACAAGTCAGCATGCATTTAGTAAGGGGAGGTCGTGCCTGACAAACCTGTTAGAGTTCTTTGAAGAGATAACAAATAGGTTAGACCAAGGAGAGCCAATGGATGTTATCTATCTTGACTTCCAAAAGGCCTTTGACAAGGTGCCTCACGGGAGACTGCTGAGTAAAATAAGGGCCCATGGTATTCGAGGCAAGGTACTAACATGGATTGACGATTGGCTGTCAGACAGAAGGCAGAGAGTTGGGATAAAAGGTTCTTTCTCAGAATGGCAACCGGTGACAAGTGGTGTCCCGCAGGGTTCAGTGTTGGGGCCACAGCTGTTCTCTTTATATATTAACGATCTAGATGACGGGACTGGGAGCATTCTGGCCAAGTTTGCCGATGATACAAAGATAGGTGGAGGGGCAGGTAGTATTGAGGAGGTGGGGAGGCTGCAGAAAGATTTAGACAGTTTAGGAGAGTGGTCCAAGAAGTGGCTGATGAAATTCAACGTGGGCAAGTGCGAGGTCGTACACTTTGGAAAAAAGAATAGAGGCATGGACTATTTTCTAAACGGTGACAAAATTCATAATGCTAAAGTGCAAAGGGACTTGGGAGTCCTAGTCCAGGATTCTCTAAAGGTAAACTTGCAGGTTGAGTCCGTAATTAAGAAAGCAAATGTAATGTTGTCATTTATCTCAAGAGGCTTGGAATACAAAAGCAGGGATGTACTTCTGAGGCTTTATAAAGCACTGGTTAGGCCCCATTTGGAGTACTGTGAGCAATTTTGGGCCCCACACCTCAGGAAGGACATACTGGCACTGGAGCGGGTCCAGCGGAGATTCACACGGATGATCCCAGGAATGGTAGGCCTGACATACGATGAACGTCTGAGGATCGTGGGATTATATTCATTGGAGTTTAGGAGGTTGAGGGGAGATCTGATAGAAACTTACAAGATAATGAACGGCTTAGATAGGATGGACGTAGGGAAGTTGTTTCCATTAACAGGGGAGACTAGGACGCGGGGGCACAGCCTTAGAATAAAAGGGAGTCACTTTAGAACAGAGATGAGGAGAAATTTCTTCAGCCAGAGAGTGGTGGGTCTGTGGAATTCATTGCCACAGAGGGCTGTGGAGGCCGAGACGTTGAGCGTCTTCAAGACAGAAATTGATAAATTCTTGATTTCTCGAGGAATTAAGGGCTATGGGGAGAGAGCGGGTAAATGGAGTTGAAATCAACCATGATTGAATGGTGGAGTGGACTCGATGGGCCGAATGGCCTTACTTCCGCTCCTATGTCTTATGGTCTTATGGTCTTATAGTACTGACCCTCTGACAGTGCGGCACTCCCTCAGCATTGACCCCCTGACAGTGCGGCACTCCCTCTGTACTGACCCTCTGACAGTGCAGCACTCCCTCAGTACTGACCCTCTGACAGTGCGGCGCTCCCTCAGTACTGACCCTCTGACAGTGCAGCACTCCCTCAGTACTGACCCTCTGACAGTGCGGCACTCCCTCAGCATTGACCCTCTGACAGTGTGGCACTCCCTCAGCACTGACCCTCTGACAGTGCGGCGCTCCCTCAGTACTGACCCTCTGACAGTGCAGCACTCCCTCAGTACTGACCCTCTGACAGTGCGGCACTCCCTCAGTACTGACCCTCTGACAGTGCGGCGCTCCCTCAGTACTGACCCTCTGACAGTGCGGCACTCCCTCAGTACTGACCCTCTGACAGTGCGGCACTCCCTCAGTACTGACCCTCTGACAGTGCAGCACTCCCTCAGTACTGAGAACCGAGGATAACCAGGGAAATTGAGGGACTGGTCAAAAAGAAAAGAGAGGCGTATGTTAGGTCCAGGCAGCTAAAAACGGAGGGAGCTCTGGAGGAGTACAAAGAAAGTAGGAAGGAACTCAAACGAGGAATTAGAAGGGCAAAAAGGGGTCACGAAATGTCCTTGGCAGACAGGATTAAGGAGAATCCCAAGGCAATTTATTCATACGTTAGGAACAAAAGGGTTGTCAGGGAAAAAATCGGACCTCTCAGGGACAAAAGTGGGGAATTATGCTTGGAGCCCAAAGAAGTAGGGGAGATCCTAAATGAATACTTTGCGTCGGTATTCACAAAGGAGAGGAATGTGTTGACTGGGAGTGTCTCAGAGGGGAGTGTTGAACCGTTGGAGAAAATCTCCATTACAAGGGAGGAAGTGTTAGGTTTGTTAGAGAATATAAAGACTGACAAATCCCCAGGGCCTGATGGAATCTATCCAAGGCTGCTCAGGGAAACGAGAGATGAAATCGCTGGGCCTCTGACGCAAATCTTTGTCTCGTCACTGGACACATGTGAGGTCCGAGAGGATTGGCGGATAGCTGATGTGGTCCCGTTATTTAAGAAGGGTAGGAAGGATAACCCGGGTAATTGTAGGCCGCTGAGCTTGACGTCCGCGGTGGGGAAGTTGTTGGAGAAGATTCTTAGAGATAGGAGTTATGCACATTTCGAAAGGAATAAACTCATTAACGATAGTCAGCATGGTTTTGTGAGAGGGAGGTCATGCCTCACTAACCTGGTGGAGTTTTTTGAAGAAGTGACCAGAATGGTTGACGAGGGAAGGGCCGTGGATGTCGTCTATATGGACTTTAGTAAGGCGTTTGACTAAGTCCCTCATGGTAGGCTGGTGAAAAAGTTTGGATCTGATGGGATAAAGGGGGAGGTGGCTAGATGGGTGGAGAACTGGCTTGGTCACAGAAGACAGAGGGTGGTAGTGGAAGGGTCTTTTTCCGGCTGGAGGCCTGTGACTAGTGGTGTTCCGTAGGGTTCTGTATTGGGACCTCTGCTGTTTGTGATTTATATAAACGATCTGGAAGAAGGTGGAACTGGGGTGATCAGTAAGTTTGCGGACGACACAAAATTGGCAGGACTTGCAGATAGTGAGGAGCATTGTCAGAAGCTACAGAAGGATATAGATAGGCTGGAAATTTGGGCAAAGAAATGGCAGATGGAGTTCAATCCTGATGAATGCGAAGTGATGCATTTTGGTAGAAATAATGTAGGGAGGAGCTATACGATAAATGGCAGAACCATAAACAGTGTAGATACGCAGAGGGACCTGGGTGCGCAAGTCCACAGATCCTTGAAGGTGACGTCACAGGTGGAGAAGGTGGTGAAGAAGGCATATGGCATGCTTGCCTTTATAGGACGGGGCATAGAGTATAAAAGTTGGGGTCTGATGTTGCAGATGTATAGAATGTTGGTTCGGCCGCATTTGGAATACTGCGTCCAGTTCTGGTCGCCACACTACCAGAAGGACGTGGAGGCTTTGGAGAGAGTACAGAGGAGGTTTACCAGGATGTTGCCTGGTATGGAGGGGCTTAGTTATGAGGAGAGACTGGGTAAACTGGGGTTGTTCTCCCTGGAAAGACGGAGGATGAGGGGAGACTTAATAGAGGTGTATAAAATTATGAAAGGCATAGATAGGGTGAACAGTGGGAAGCTTTTCCCCAGGTCGGTGGTGACGTTCACGAGGGGTCATAGGTTCAAGGTGAAGGGGGGGAGGTTTAACACAGATATCAGAAGGACATATTTTACACAGAGGGTGGTGGGGGCCTGGAATGCGCTGCCAGGCAAGGTGGTGGAGGCGGACACACTGGGAACGTTTAAGACTTATCGAGCTAGCCATATGAACGGAGTGGGAATGGAGGGATACAAAAGAATGGTCTAGTTTGGACCAGGGAGCGGCACGGGCTTGGAGGGCCGAAGGGCCTGTTCCTGTGCTGTATTGTTCTTTGTTCTTTGTTCTTCGAAGAAAATGTCATCGATGTATCTAGTGTATAGCATCGGTTGAAGGTCCTGTGCGGTGAAGAAGTCTTGTTCGAACCTGTGCATGAAGATGTTGGCATATTGAGGTGCGAATTTTGTCCCATGGCTGTTCCGTGTGTCTGGATGAAGAACTGGTTGTTGAAGGTGAAGATATTGTGGTCCAGGATGAAGCGGATGAGTTGTAAAATTGCATCTGGAAACTGGCAGTTGTCGGCGTTGAGTACTGAGGCAGTTGCAGCAATGCCATCATCGTGGGGGATGCTGGTGTAGAGTGCCGAGACATCCATTGTGACGAGGAGTGCTCCTGGTTCAACTGCTCCATGTGTGCTGAGTTTCTGTAGGAAGTCCGTAGTGTCGCGACAAAAGCTGGGGGTTCTTTGTACAATGGGTTTCAGGATGCCCTCGATGTAGCCGGAGAAGTTCTCGCACAGGGTCCCATTGCCCGATACGATGGGACGGCCGGGTGTGTTTGCCTTGTGTATCTTCGGGAGGCAGTCGAGATCTCCAACGCGGGGAGTACGTGGGATGAGAGCACGGAGGGTGCTCTGAATGTCCGGATCAAATGTCTTGATCAGAGTGTTGAGTTGACGGGTGTGTTCTTTGGTCGGATCTGTGGGTAACTGTCTGTAGTGTTCCTCGTTGTTGAGTTGTCGGTACACTTCTTTGCAGTAATCCATTCTGTTCAGTATGACGATGGCCCCTCCTTTGTCTGCTGGTTTGATGACAATGTTGCGGTTGGTCTTGAGAGCGCGGATGGCGTTGCGTTGTGCTTGGGTGATGTTCGGGGCTGTCTTGTGAGTGCGGCTGATGAATTTGGAGTTGATGGACTCTCTCTCTCCACTCACGTTGTCTGTACCTTTAAGACTTGATTAGCTGTAAACACTCGCATTCCAAACATTATTCATGTAAATTGAGTTTGTGTCTTTATATGCCCTGTTTGTGAACAGAACTCCCACCCACCTGACGAAGGAACGGCATTCTGAAAGCTAGTGGCTTTTGCTACCAAATAAACCTGCTGGACTTTAACCTGGTGTTGTGAGACTTCTTACTGTGTTTACCCCAGTCCAACGCCGGCATCTCCACATCATGACCTCCCCTGTAGCCAGTGAGGATACAAACATTTCTCTCAAGGACCCATCAATTTCCTCCCTTCCTCTGTCAGTATTCTGGGGTATATCCCATCAGGCCCTGGGGACTTATCTACCTTGATGTTTCTCAAGAACCCCAATACCTCCTCATTTTTGATCTCAACATGACCCAAACTATCTCCACACGCTTCCCCAGACTCATCATCCACCAAGTCCTTCTCTTTGGTGAATACTGATGCAAAGTACTCATTTGCTGAAGGGGATTCTGGGAGGTTGAGTTCTTAGTATAAAAGTCAGTTACCTGGGGGGTTCGACCTCTTTGTTCGACTGGAGCATAAAAAGTCGGCCGCACTATACAGCGGGCAACGTCGGGAGCGGGCAGTGGAGTGAGTGGGAAGCAGAGTGTGAGCTATAAGGGCTTTGGCTCACAGGGCTTCGGGGGACAGGGCGAGGCAAGGTAAGTTATTTTCATCCAAACCTATATAGGATAAGGGTAACTATGAGTGATAGGCCAGTTCGGTGCTTCCGGTGTGGGATGTGGGAGTTCCTGGAAACACCTAGCCTCCCGGAGGTTCACATTTGTGCCAGGTGCGTGGAACTGCAGCTCCTGAGGGACCGTGTCACGGAACTGGAGCTGCAGATTGCTGACCTTGGTCTAGTCAGGGAGAATGAGAGAATAATTGACATGAGTTATAGGGAACTAGTTACACCGGGGCATCGGGAGGAAGACACGTGGGTCACAGTTAGGAGGAGTAAAGGTCAGAAGGGTAACGTACCAGAGAGTATTCCAGTGGCTGTCTCTCATTATAGGAAGGGCTCGGTGACAGGTGTGAGAGGGGAGGGGAGTGAGCAATTAGTGGAGGGGTCACCTGTGGTTGTCCCACTCCAAAACAGGTATATTGTTTTGGATAGTGTGGAGGAGGATGAACTCTCCAGGGGTAAGCCACAGTGACCAGGTCACTGGCACAGAGTCAGGCTCTGTGGCCCGGAAAGGAAAGAGAGGGATTAGGAGAGCAGCAGTGGTGGGGGACGCGTCGGTTAGAGGCATGGACAGGCGATTCTGTGGGTGCGAACAGGACTCCAGGATGGTAGTCTGCCTACCTGGTGCTGGGGTCATGGATGTCTCCGAGCGGATACGAGGCATATTAAAAGGGGAAGATAAAGAAACGGATGTCATTGTACACATTGGTGCAAATGACGTAGATAGGAAGAGCAGGGGGATCCTACGAGAGCAATTCAGGGAGTTGGGAAATAGACTAAAAAGTAGGGCCTCCAGGGTGGCCATCTCTGGGCTGCTCCCAATCCCTCGTGCCAGTGAGGCTAAGAATAGGGAGAGAGTACAATTGAATGCTTGGCTAAAGGACTGGTCCAGGAGGGAGGGCTTCATTTTCCCAGATCAATGGGAAGTTTTCAGGAGAGGATGGCACCTGTACAAGAAGGACGGGTCACAACTAAGTTGGAAGGGCACGAATATCCTGGCTGGGAGTTTTGCTAGTGCGGTTCGGGGGGGTTTAAACTAGTATGGCAGGGGGGTGGGGATCAAAATATTAGGTCTACAAATGTAGAGGCTGGGGACGAGCTTGGGGCTGGGACAAGGCTGGCAAAGAAGAAGAGCACTCTGGGGGAGGATAACCTCATTGGGCCTGGAGGTCTGGGGTGCTTATACTTCAATGCAAGGAGCGTAGCAAGTAAGACAGACGAACTTAGGGCCGTAATGCTCACGAGGAATTTGGATGTGGTTGCGGTGACAGAGACTTGGTTGAAAGAGGGACAGGACTGGCAGCTGAATATTCCGGGGTACAAGTGTTTTAGGCGAGACAGAGGAGGGGCCAAAAGAGGTGGGGGAGTAGCAGTATTAGTTGGAGAGCATATTACAGCGGTGCAGAGGGAGGACAATTCAGAGGGGTCGTGTAATGAGTCACTCTGGGTGGAGTTTAGAAACAGGAAGGGCGCAGCCACTATGTTGGGGGTATACTACAGGCCCCCCAACAGCCCAAGGGAAGTGGAAGAACGGATATGTCAGGAGATACTGGATAGGTGCAGGAAAAATAGGGTTGTTGTAGTGGGAGACTTCAATTTCCCTGGTATAGACTGGAAATTGCTGAGAGCTGGGACTCTGAATGGGGAGGAATTTGTAAAATGCGTACAGGAGGGTTCTTTGGAACAATATGTAGATAGCCCGACTAGAGAGGGGGCTATACTGGACCTAGTACTGGGGAATGAGCCCGGTCAGGTCTTCAAAGTTTCGGTAGGGGAACATGTGGCAAATAGTGACCACAATTCTGTTAGCTTTAGGATAGTGATGGAAAAGGATGAGTGGTGTCCCAAGGGTAAGGTGTTGGATTGGGGGAAGGCTAACTTTAGTGGGATTAGGCAGAAATTGGCAGCTGTTGATTGGGAGAGGTTGTTTGAGGGTAAATCCACATCTGGCATGTGGGAGTCTTTTAAGGAACAGTTGCTAGGGCTGCAGGATAGGCATGTGCCTGTAAAAAAGAAGGATAGGAAGGGTAGGATTCGAGAACCGTGGATAACCAGGGAAATTGAGGGACTGGTCAAAAAGAAAAGAGAGGCGTATGTTAGGTCCAGGCAGCTAAAAACGGAGGGAGCTCTGGAGGAGTACAAAGAAAGTAGGAAAGAACTCAAACGGGGAATTAGAAGGGCAAAAAGGGGTCACGAAATGTTCTTGGCAGACAGGATTAAGGAGAATCCCAAGGCATTTTATTCATACGTTAGGAACAAAAGGGTTGTCAGGGAAAAAATCGGACCTCTCAGGGACAAAAGTGGGGAATTATGCTTGGAGCCCAAAGAAGTAGGGGAGATCCTAAATGAATACTTTGCGTCGATATTCACAAAGGAGAGGGATGTGTTGACTGGGAGTGTCTTGGAGGGGAGTGTTGAACTGTTGGAGAAAATCTCCATTACAAGGGAGGAAGTGTTAGGTTTGTTAGAGAATATAAAGACTGACAAATCCCCAGGGCCTGATGGAATCTATCCAAGGCTGCTCAGGGAGATGAGAGAGGAAATCGCTGGGCCTCTGACGCAAATCTTTGTCTCGTCACTGGACGCAGGTGAGGTCCCAGAGGATTGGAGGATAGCTAATGTGGTCCCGTTATTTAAGAAGGGTAGGAAGGATAACCCGGGTAATTATAGGCCGGTGAGCTTGACGTCCGTGGTGGGGAAGTTGTTGGAGAAGATTCTTAGAGATAGGAGTTATGCGCATTTAGAAAGGAATAAACTCATTAACGATAGTCAGCATGGTTTTGTGAGAGGGAGGTCATGCCTCACTAACCTGGTGGAGTTTTTTGATGCAGTGACCAGAATGGTTGACGAGGGAAGGGCCGTGGATGTCGTCTATATGGACTTTAGTAAAGCGTTTGACAAAGTCCCTCATGGTAGGCTGGTGAAAAAGTTTGGATCCCATGGGATAAAGGGGGAGGTGGCTAGATGGGTGGAGAACTGGCTTGGTCACAGAAGACAGAGGGTGGTAGTGGAAGGGTCTTTTTCCGGTTGGAGGCCTGTGACTAGTGGTGTTCCGCAGGGCTCTGTATTGGGACTTCTGCTGTTTGTGATTTATATAAACGATCTGGAAGAAGGTGTAACTGGGGTGATCAGTAAGTTTGCGGACGACACAAAATTGGCAGGACTTGCAGATAGTGAGGAGCATTGTCAGAAGCTACAGAAGGATATAGATAGGCTGGAAATTTGGGCAAAGAAATGGCAGGTGGAGTTCAATCCTGATGAATGCGAAGTGATGCATTTTGGTAGAAATAATGTAGGGAGGAGCTATATGATAAATGGCAGAACCATAAATGGTGTAGATATGCAGAGAGACCTGGGTGTGCAAGTTCACAGATCCTTGAAGGTGACGTCACAGGTGGAGAAGGTGGTGAAGAAGGCATATGGCATGCTTGCCTTTATAGGACGGGGCATAGAGTATAAAAGTTGGGGTCTGATGTTGCAGATGTATAAAACGTTGGTTCAGACGCATCTGGAATACTGCGTCCAATTCTGTGGTTGTTCTCCCTGGAAAGACGGAGGATGAGGGGAGACTTAATAGAGGTGTATAAAATTATGAAAGGCATAGATAGGGTGAACGGTGGGAAGCTTTTCCCCAGGTCGGTGGTGGCGTTCACAAGGGGTCATAGGTTCAAGGTGAAGGGGGGGAGGTTTAACACAGATATCAGAAGGACATATTTTACACAGAGGGTGGTGGGGGCCTGGAATGCGCTGCCAGGCAAGGTGGTGGAGGCGGACACACTGGGAACGTTTAAGACTTATCGAACTAGCCATATGAACGGAGTGGGAATGGAGGGATACAAAAGAATGGTCTAGTTTGGACCAGGGAGCGGCACGGGCTTGGAGGGCCGAAGGGCCTGTTCCTGTGCTGTATTGTTCTTTGTTCTTTGTTAATACCTCGCCCATTTCCTCTGCCTCCACGCATAGATTCCCTCCCTCGTCCTTGAGTGGACCAACCCTCTCCCTGGCTACCCTCTTGCTCTTTATATATGTATAAAAAGCCTTGGGATTTTCCTTAATCCTGCTGGCCAATGATTTTTCATGACCCCTTTTAGCCCTTCTTACTCCTTGCTTAAGTTTCTTTCTACTTTCCTTGTATTCCACACTTGCTTCATGCATTCCCAGCCTCCTAGCTTTGACAAATGCTTCCTTTTTCTCTTTGACTAGGCTCACAATATCTCTCGTTATCCAAGGTTCCCAAAACTTGCCATACTTATCCTTCATCCTTACAGGAATGTGCCGGTCCTGAATCCCTATCAACTTACACTTGAAAGCCTCCCACATGCCAGATGTTGATTTGCCCTCAAACTTATCTTCCCCCAATCTACATTCTTCAGTTCCTGCCTAATATTGTTGTAATTAGCCTTCCCCCCAATTTAGCACCTTCACTTGAGGACTACACTTATCTTTATCCATCAGTACCTTAAAGCTTACTGAATTGTGGTCACTGTTCCTGAACTGCTCCCCTACTGAAACATCGACCACCTGACCGGGCTCATTCCCCAATACCAGGTCCAGTATGGCCCCTTCCCCAGTTGGACTATCTACGTACTGTTTCAGGAAGCCCTCCTGGATGCTCCTTACAAACTCTGCCCCATCCACGCCCCTAGCACTAAGTGAGTCCCAGTCAATATTGGGGAAGTTAAAATCTCCCACCACAACAACCCTGTTACATTTACACCTTTCCAAAATCTTCCTACATATCTCTTCCAGAAAGAAAGGACGGGTCCTAAACTGGAGCAGGGCCGATTTTGGGGGCATTAGGCAGGATCTAGCAGAGGTTGATTGGGTGAGGCTGTTTGAAAGGAAAGGAACAACTGGCAAATAGGAAACGTGGAAAGTCTGATATTAAGAGTCCGGGGCAGTCTCTTCCTGTTGGGATGAAGGGGAAGGCTGGCGAGTTTCGGGATCCCTGGCTGATGAGGGACATTGAAGCTCTGGCTCAGGATAAAGAAGGAAGCATACATTGGGTTTCGGCAATCGGGGACGAGTGAATCCCTTGATGACAATAAACAATGCATTTCAGAGGGAAATCAGGAGGCAAAAAGAGGGTATGAGATGGATCTGGCAGGAAAATCCCAAGAGGTTCTCAATTTTATCTTTTAAAAAGCATTTAGACAGTTACATGGGTACGATGGGTGTAGAGGGATATGGGCCAAATGCGGGCAATTGGGACTAGCTTGGGGGTTTTAAAAAAAAGGGCAGCATGGACAAGTTGGGCCGAAGGGCCTGTTTCCATGCTCTAAACCTCTATGACTCTATGACTCTATCTGTATTGAAGTCCATTTGCCAATCCTTGGCCCACTTCCCTAACTGATCAAGATCCCCCTGTAATTTTTGATAACCTTCCTCACTGTCTACAATACCACCTATTTTAGTGTCATCTGCAAACTTACTAACCATGCCTTGTATATTTACATCCAAATTGTTGATATAAATAGCAAATAACAGGGCCCCAGCACTGTCTCCTGAGGCACACCACTCATCACAGGCCTCCAGTCCGAGAAACAACCTTCGACCATCATCCTCTGCTTCCTACCATCCAGCCAATTTTGAATCCAATTTTCTCGCTCTCTCTGGATCAGACTAGCTTGTCATGCGGGACTTTGTCAAAGGCCTTGCTAAAGTCCATATCGACAACATCTACTGCCCTACCCTCATCCATCCTCTTGTTTGAGGATGTGACGTTCACGAGGGGTCATAGGTTCAAGGTGAGGGGGGGAGGTTTAACACGGATATCAGAAGGACATATTTTACACAGAGGGTGGTGGGGGCCTGGAATGCGCTGCCGGGCAAGGTGGTGGAGGCGGACACACTGGGAACGTTTAAGACTTATCGAGATAGCCATATGAACGGAGTGGGAATGGAGGGATACAAAAGAATGGTCTAGTTTGGACCAGGGAGCGGCGCGGGCTTGGAGGGCCGAAGGGCCTGTTCCTGTGCTGTATTGTTCTTTGTTTGCCTCTTCAAAATACTCTGACGTAAAGGTTCGTCAGAGATGACTCCACACGCACAAAGACGTGATGACCATCCCCAATCTGACCGTGACTATCCAAATGTTGGTAGACTCTGTCCCTCAGAATCCCCTCCAGTAACTTACCCACCACTGATGTCAGGCTCACCGGCCTGTAATTCCCTGGCTTGTCTTTGCTATCCTTTTGAAACAACAAAACAATATTAGCCACCCTCCAGTCTTCCAGAACTTCATCAGTGGGAAGAGATGAAACAGATATCTCTGCAAGAGCCTCTGTAATTTCTTCCCGAGCCTCCCAGATCGGAAGATGCTCTTGATCAGTCCCAGGAAGTTTATCTACCTTCATGCATTTTAAAGCTCCAGATACCTCCTCCCTAGTAATATCCATGTGACGCAAAACATCAGCTCTTGTTTCCCTTATTTCTCTCGTACCCACGATTTTCTCCCCAGTAAAGAACGAGGAGAAATATTCAATAAAAACTTCACTCATCTCCTGTGGCTCCACACACAGCCGGCCATGCTGATCTTTAAGGGGAACTATTCTCTCTCAAGCCATCCTTTTACTCCTAATATAGAGTCATAGAATCATAGAGATTATAGACCATCAAGCCATGCTGACGGTCCCTAATCAGTACTTATGTCTCTAAATGCCTGTAGATCCTGTCTCTCAAAATACCTTCCAACAACTTACCCATCACAGATGTGAGGCTCACTGGCCTGTAGTTCCCAGGCTTTTCCCTGCAGTCCTTTTTAAACAAAGGCACAACATTTGCCACCCTCCAATCTTCAGGCACCTCACCCGTGACTATCGATGATTCAAATATCTCTGCTTGGGGACCCGCAATTTCCTCCCTTACCTCACACAATGTCCTGGGATACACTTCATCAGGTCCCGCAGATTTATCTACCTTGATGCACTTTAAGACTTCCAGCACCTCCTTCTCTGTAATATGTACACTCCTCAAGACATCACTATTTATTTCGCCAAGTTTCCGAACATCCATGCTTTTCTCAACAGTAAATACTGATGAGAAATATTCATTTAGGAACTCACCCACCTCTTTTGGATCCCCACATAGATGATCTTGTTGATCTTAAGAGGTCCTACTCTCTCCCTTGTTACTCTTTTGGCCTTTATGTATTTGTAGAAGCTCTTTGGATTCTCCTTTGCCTTATCTGCCAAAACAATCTCGTGTCCCCTTTTTGTCGTCCTGATTTCTCTCTCAACTCTACTCCTACACCCCCCATACTAGAGTCATAGAATCATAGAGGTTTACAGCATGGAAACAGGCCCTTCGGCCCAACTTGTCCATGCCACCATTTTTTTTAAACCCCGAGCTAATCTCAATTACCCGCATTTGGCCCATATCCCTCTATACCCATCGTACCCATGTAATTGTCTAAATGCTTTTTAAAAGACAAAATTGTACCCGCCTCTACTACTGCCTCTGGCAGCTCGTTCCAGACACTCACCACCCTCTGTGTGAAAAAATTGCCCCACTGGACGCTTTTGTATCTCTCCCCTCTCACCTTAAACCGATGCCCTCTAGTTTTAGACTCCCCTACCTTTGGGAAAAGATATTGACTATCTACCTTGTCTATGCCCCTCATTATTTTATAGACCTCTATAAGGTCACCCCTCAGCCTCCTACGCTCCAGAGAAAAAAGTCCCAGTCTATCCAGCCTCCCCTTATAACTCAAACCATCAAGTCCCAGTAGCATCCTAGTAAATCTTTTCCACACTCTTTCTAGTTTAATAATATCCTTTCTATAATAGGATGACCAGAATTGCACACAGTATTCCAAGTGTGGCCTTACCAATGTCTTGCACAACTTCAACAAGACGTCTCAACTCCTGTATTCAATGTTCTGACTGATGAAACCAAGCATGCCGAATGCCTTCTTCACCACTCCGTCCTCCTGTCCACCTCCACTTTCAAGGAGCTATGAACATGTACCCCTAGATCTCTTTGTTCTGTAACTCTCCCCAATGCCCTACCATTAGGACGTGGTATATATGGATTTTAGTAAGGCGTTTGATAAGGTTCACCATGGTAGGCTTCTGCAGAAAATGCAGATGTATGGGATTGGGGGTGATCTAGGAAATTGGATCAGGAATTGGCTAGCGGATAGGAAACAGAGGGTGGTGGTTGATAGTAAATATTCATCATGGAGTGCGGTTACAAGTGGTGTACCTCAAGGATCTGTTTTGGGGCCACTGCTGTTTGTAATATTTATTAATGATCTGGATGAGGGTATAGTTGGGTGGATTAGCAAATTTGCTGATGACACCAAAGTCGGTGGTGTGGTAGACAGTGAGGAAGGGTGTCGTAGTTTGCAGGAAGACTTAGACAGGTTGCAAAGTTGGGCCGAGAGGTGGCGGATGGAGTTTAATGCGGAGAAGTGTGAGGTAATTCACTTTGGTAGGAATAACAGATGTGTTGAGTATAGGGCTAACGGGAGGACTTTGAATAGTGTGGAGGAGCAGAGGGATCTAGGTGTATGTGTGCATAGATCCCTGAAAGTTGGGAATCAAGTAGATAAGGTTGTTAAGAAGGCATATGGTGTCTTGGCGTTTATTGGTAGGGGGATTGAATTTAGGAGTCGTAGCGTTATGTTGCAACTGTACACAACTCTGGTGCGGCCGCACTTGGAGTACTGTGTGCAGTTCTGGTCCCCACATTACAGGAAGGATGTGGAGGCTTTGGAGAGGGTGCAGAGGAGGTTTACCAGGATGTTGCCTGGTATGGAGGGGAGATCCTATGAGGAGAGGCTGAGGGATTTGGGATTGTTTTCGCTGGAAAGGCGGCGGCTAAGAGGGGATCTTATTGAAACATATAAGATGATTAGAGGTTTAGATAGGGTGGATAGTGATAGCCTTTTTCCTCTGATGGAGAAATCCAGCACGAGGGGGCATGGCTTTAAATTGAGGGGGGGTAGTTATAGAACCGATGTCAGGGGTAGGTTCTTTACCCAGAGGGTGGTGAGGGATTGGAATGCCCTGCCAGCATCAGTAGTAAATGCGCCTAGTTTGGGGGCGTTTAAGAGATCCGTAGATAGGTTCATGGACGAAAAGAAATTGGTTTAGGTTGGAGGGTCACAGTTTTTTTTTTAACTGGTCGGTGCAACATCGTGGGCCGAAGGGCCTGTTCTGCGCTGTAATGTTCTATGTTCTATGTTCTATGTTCTATTAACTGAGTAAGTCCTGCCCTGGTTCAATCTACTAAAATGCATCACCTCGCATTTGTCTAAATTAAACTCCATCTGCCATTCGTCAGCCCACTGGCCCAATTGATCAAGATCCCGTTGCAACTGGAGATAACTTTCTTCACTGTCCACTATGCCACCAATCCTAGTGTCATCTGCAAACTTACTAACCATGCCTCCTATATTCTCATCCAAATCATTAATATAAATGACAAATAACAGTGGGCCCAGCACTGATCCCTGAGGCACACCACTGGTCACAGGCCTCCAGTTTGAAAAACAACCCTCTAAAACCACCCTCTGGCTTCTGTCAAGAAGCCCATTTTGTATCCATTCAGATACCTCACCCTGGATCCCGTGAGATTTAACCTTATGCAACAACCTACCATGCGGTACCTTGTCAAAGGCCTTGCTAAAGTCCATGTAGACAACATCAACATCATACTCTTCAAGGAATCCACTTGATCCCAGCTGCCTATGCATATCATGTGCCTCCTTCTTATTCAGTGTGATGATAAGTGTGAGATGTTGCATTTTGGAAAGTCAAACCAGGGTACGGCTTATACAGTGAATGGTAGGGCCCTGGGGAGTGTTGAGGAACAGAGGGACCAAGGAGTACAAGCACATAGTTCATTGAAAGCAGCGTCACAGGGTAGGCAGAGTGGTGAAGAAGGCGATTAGCACAGTGGCCTTCATCAGTCAGGGCATTGAGTATAAAAGTTGGGACATTGTGTTACACTTGTATTAGTCATTGGTGAAGCCGCACTTGGAGTATTGTGGACAGTTTTGGTCACCCTGTTATCGGAAAGACATTGATAAACTGTAAAGAGCACAGAGAATATTTACCAGGATGTTGCCAGGACTCGTGGGCCTGAGTTATAGGGAGCGGTTGGCCAGGTTAGGGCTTTAATCCTTGGTACGTAGGAGAATGAGGGGTGACTTTATTGAGGTACATAAAATCATGAGGGGCATCGATAGGATGAACGCACATCGTCTTTTTCCCAGGGAAGGGGAATTGGAAACTAGAAGGCACAGGTTTAAGGTGAAAGGGCAAAGATTTAAAAGGGACCAGAGGGGCAACTTCTTCACGCAGAGGGTGGTGCGGATATGGAATGAGCTGCCAGAGAAAGTAGTTGAGGCAGGTTCAATAGTAACTCTGATTCTATGGCTGGAACTCCAGCACCTTGCCCGCCATGGAATTGGAGCGGACGAGGGTCCGATAACGGAAATCTCTGTTGTCCTTACGCGAGAATTTCCGGTCTCACCAGAGCGAGGCTGTAATATCCCGTCCAATGACTCTGATTCCCAGCCAACATAACTGGAGAAGGTGTTTAATTGAGGGTCCCGCAGCACTGAGGGAACGGTTTGCTCAGAAGGATTTCTCTCACTGCCAGCAGTCCGATTGGGTCTCCGTTCTGAGTGCAGATGCCTGGGATTGTGACAGTCTCACATTCCTTCCAGCCTATGATTACAACTGCTCACTCAGCAGGCAGGGCAGAAAGAACCTCTCTTACAAACCCACTTTTCCAATTACTGCCATTTCTTTATAAAAATAAAAGTGCTCCTTTGGTACAGACTGTGGTAACAGGATAATGAGAGTGTGGCTTTGAACAGAGTATGGGAGCTGGAGAACTCACTCACTCACTCAGACACACTAACCTCTGCTCAGCACAGTGACAGACTCAGAATCAGACACTGGGACAGAGCTCTCTGCACCCCCCCCCCCCCCCAGTGCCTCCAGTGCCCCTCACTCAGACAGAGTTAATATTCTGACAACTCTCCCCTTCCTCTTCTGCAGCAAGACTGCCCCCAAATCCTCCGGGAATTCTTGGAGAATCATTCATTTAATTTTCTATCTCAGTTCCATTCATAGAAATATAAATATGTCCCATATATGGAGGCCATTCAACCCATCATAGGTGTGCTAACTCTTTGAAGAATCTATTTAATTAATCTCACTCTCCCCAATTCTTCCCCATATCTGTAAAATTTCCTTTCCAACTATTTCTCCAATTCCCTTTCGAAAGTTCCGATTGAATCTGCTTCCACCGCCCTTCCAGCCGGCACCTTCCAGATCACAACTCACAATACTAAAAACATCCCCCCACCCCCCGGCTCTTGTCCTGATTCTCTGCAATTGGTGTCCCTCCTGTTCCCCCCCCCCCCCTCCCCTCCCGTCACTGGAAACACTTTCTCCTTATTTACTCTATCCAAATCCATTTCTCGTTTTGAAGGATCTCGATTAAATTTCCTCTTCCCTGCTCTAAGGAGAACAACTCCAGTCTCTCCACATTAACGGAGGTGTCTCTTCCATAGACCCACAGAAGTGATACAGCACAGAAAGGGACCATTCGGCCCCTTAAGGGAGGGGCAGGACTCTCAGCTTAATGTTTCAGGGCACAGGTGCTTTAGGGAGGGACAGAAGTGGAGGAAAGAGAGGAGGGGGAGTTGCATTCTTGATTAAGGGGAGCATCACGGCAGTAGTCAAAGATGAAATAACCGAGGGATCATCCAGCGAGGCTTTGTGGGTGGAACTCAGAAATAAGAAGGGGATGGAGACCTTATTGGGGTTATACTATAGGCCCCAATTAGTCAACAGGAATTAGAAGAACAAATATGCAGGGAGATTGGGGAGTCTTGCAGGAGTAGTAGGGTTGTCATAGGAGGGGATTTTAATTTTCCTAACAGACTGGGACTGCCATAGTGTTAAGGGCTTAGATGGGGTGGAATTTGTTCAGTGCATTCAGGGAAGTTTCTTCAGGCAGTATGTGGAGGGTCCTACTTGGGAAAGGGCAAAACCTGACCTACTCTTGGGAAATAGGGCAGAGCAAGTGACTGAGGTGATGGTGGGGGACCACTTTGGGACCAGTGACCATAGTTCTATTAATTTTAAAATAGTTATGGAAAGGGACAATACTGGTCCACAGGTGCCAGTTCTAAATTGGGGCAAGGTGAATTTTGATGGAATTAGACAGGAGCTTGCGGGGGTTGACTGGAGCAGCTTGTTTGAGGGGAAAGGGATCTCCGGCAAGTGGGAGACCTTTAAAAGTGAAATAGCAAGAGTTCAGGGTCTATATGTTCCTGTTCGGGTGAAGGGCAAAGCTGGCAGGAGTAGGAACCTTGGATGATAAAATATACTGAGGTTTTGGCCAGGAAAAAGAAGACGGCATGGCTCAGGTCCAAGCAGCTGGAATCTGAGAGATAAGATGGACAGGCATTTGGAAAGACAGAGTTTGATTAGGAGCAGTCAGCACGGCTTTGTGCATGGGAGATCAGGCCTTATAAATTTGTTAGAGTTCTTTGATGAAGTGAACAGGAAGGTTAATGAGGGCAGGGTGGTGGACGTAATGTATATGGACTTCAATGAGGCCTTTGATAAAGTTCCACATGATAGGCTGCTCTGGAAGGTTAGATCACATGGAATCCGGGGAGAGCTGGCAAATTGGATATACAATTGGCGTGATGGTAGGAAGCAGAGGGTAATAACAAAGAACAAAGAACAATACAGCACAGGAACAGGCCCTTCAGCCCTCCAAGCCTGCACCGATCATGTGTTCCTAACTAGACCATCCGTTTGAATCCCTCTATTCCCAGTCTGTTCATGTGGCTATCTAGATAAGTCTTAAATGATCCTAGCGTGTCTGCCTCAACCACCTTGCTTGGTAGTGCATTCCAGGCCCCCACCACCCTCTGTGTAAAATACGCCCCCCGCATATCTGTATTGAACCTTGCCCCCCTTCCCTTGAACTTGTGACCCCTTATGTTTGTCACTTCTGACCTGGGAAAAAGCTTCCAACTGTTCACTCTACAGTTGACAGACAGCATGGTTTTGTAAGAGGGAGGTCGTGCCTTACAAATTTGGTGGAGTTTTTTGAGGAAGTGACAAAAACGGTTGATGAAGGAAGGGCCGTGGATGTCGTCTATATGGATTTCAGTAAGGCATTTGACAAAGTCCCACATGGCAGGTTGGTTAAGAAGGTTAAGGCTCATGGGATACAAGGAGAAGTGGCTAGATGGGTGGAGAACTGGCTTGGCCATAGGAGACAGAGGGTAGCGGTCAAAGGGTCTTTTTCCAGCTGGAGGTCTGTGACCAGTGGTGTTCACAGTAAGAAGTCTCACAACACCAGGTTAAAGTCCAACAGGTTTATTTGGTAGCAAATACCATAAGCTTTCGGAGCACAGCTCCTTCGTCAGATGGAGTGGATATCTGTTCTCAAACAGTACACAGACACAGAAATCAAATTACAGAATACTGATTAGAATGCAAATCTCTACAGCCAGCCAGGTCTTAAATGTACAGACAATGTGGGTGGAGGGAGCATTCAACACAGGTTAAAGAGATGTGTATTGTCTCCAGACAGAACAGCTTGTGGAATTCTGCAAGTCCAGGAGGCAAGCTGTGGGGGTTACAGATAATGTGACATAAATCCAACATCCCGGTTTAGGCCGTCCTCATGTGTGTGGAACTTGGCTATCAGTTTCTGCTCAGCGACTCTGCGCTGTCGTGTGTCGTAAAGGCCGCCTTGGAGAATGCTTACCTGAAGATCCAAGGCTGAATGTCCGTGACTGCTGAAGTTCTCCCCGCTCGACAATCACCAGGCAAGACTGTTCTCTTCCTGTGGGGGAGCACTTCAGCAGTCACGGGCATTCAGCCTTGGATCTTCAGGTAAGTGTTCTCCAAGGCGGCTTTTACGACACACGACAGCGCAGAGTCGCTGAGCAGAAACTGATAGCCAAGTTCCGCACACATGAGGACGGTCTAAACCGGGATGTTGGATTTATGTCACATTATCAGTAACCCCCACAGCTTGCCTCCTGGACTTGCAGAATTCCACAAGCTGTTCTGTCTGGAGACAATACACATCTCTTTAACCTGTGTTGAATGCTCCCTCCACCCACATTGTCTGTACATTTAAGACCTGGCTGGCTGTAGAGATTTGCATTCTAATCAGTATTCTGTAATTTGATTTCTGTGTCTGTGTACTGTTTGAGAACAGATATCCACTCCATCTGACGAAAGAGCTGTGCTCCGAAAGCTTATGGTATTTGCTACCAAATAAACCTGTTGGACTTTAACCTGGTGTTGTGAGACTTCTTACTGTGTTTACCCCAGTCCAACGCCGGCATCTCCACATCATGACTACCAGTGGTGTTCCGCAGGGCTCTGTACTGGGGCCTCTGCTATTTGTGATATATATAAATGATTTGGAAGAAGGTGTAACTGGTGTAATCAGCAAGTTTGCGGATGACACGAAGATGGCTGGAATTGCGGATAGCGAAGAGCATTGTCGGGCAATACAGCAGGATATAGATAGGCTGGAAAATTGGGCAGAGAGGTGGCAGATGGAGTTTAATCCGGATAAATGCGAAGTGATCCATTTTGGAAGAAATAATGTAGGGAGGAGTTATACAATAAATGGCAGAGTCATCAGGAGTATAGAAACACAGAGGGACCAAGGTGTGCAAGTCCACAAATCCTTGAAGGTGGCAACACAGGTGGAGAAGGTGGTGAAGAAGGCATATGGTATGCTTGCCTTTATAGGACGGGGTATAGAGTATAAAAGCTGGAGTCTGATGATGCAGCTGTATAGAACGCTGGTTAGGCCACATTTGGAGTACTGCGTCCAGTTCTGGTTGCCGCACTACCAGAAGGACGTGGAGGCGTTAGAGAGAGTGCAGAGAAGGTTTACCAGGATGTTGTCTGGTATGGAGGGTCTTAGCTATGAGGAGAGATTGGGTAAACTGGGGTTGTTCTCCCTGGAAAGACGGAGAATGAGGGGAGATCTAATAGAGGTGTACAAGATTATGAAGGGGATAGATAGGGTGAACAGTGGGAAGCTTTTTCCCAGGTCGGAGGTGACGATCACGAGGGGTCACGGGCTCAAGGTGAGAGGGGCGAAGTATAACTCAGATCTCAGAGGGATGTTTTTTACACAGAGGGTGGTGGGGGCCTGGAATGCGCTGCCAAGTAGGGTGGTGGAGGCAGGCACGCTGACATCGTTTAAGACTTACCTGGATAGTCACATGAGCAGCCTGGGAATGGAGGGATACAAACATAAGAACATAAGAACATAAGAAATAGGAGCAGGAGTAGGCCATCTAGCCCCTCGAGCCTGCCCCGCCATTCAATAAGATCATGGCTGATCTGACGTGGATCAGTACCACTTACCCGCCTGATCCCCATAACCCTTAATTCCCTTACCGATCAGGAATCCATCCATCCGCGCTTTAAACATATTCAACGAGGTAGCCTCCACCACCTCAGTGGGCAGAGAATTCCAGAGATTCACCACCCTCTGGGAGAAGAGGTTCCTCCTCAACTCTGTCTTAAACCGACCCCCCTTTATTTTGAGGCTGTGTCCTCTAGTTTTAACTTCCTTACTAAGTGGAAAGAATCTCTCCGCCTCCACCCTATCCAGCCCCCGCATTATCTTATAAGTCTCCATAAGATTCCCCCTCATCCTTCTAAACTCCAACGAGTACAAACCCAATCTCCTCAGCCTCTCCTCATAATCCAAACCCCTCATCTCCGGTATCAACCTGGTGAACCTTCTCTGCACTCCCTCCAATGCCAATATATCCTTCCTCATATAAGGGGACCAATACTGCACACAGTATTCCAGCTGCGGCCTCACCAATGCCCTGTACAGGTGCATCAAGACATCCCTGCTTTTATATTCTATCCCCCTCGCGATATAGGCCAACAGTAGCACAGTGGTTAGCACTGCTGCTTCACAGCTCCAGGGTCCCGGGTTCGATTCCCAGCTCGGGTCACTGTCTGTGTGGAGTTTGCACATTCTCCTCGTGTCTGCATGGGTTTCCTCCGGGTGCTCCGGTTTCCTCCCACAGTCCAAAGATGTGCAGGTTAGGTTGATTGGCCAGGTTAAAAATTGACCCTTAGAGTCCTGAAATGCGTAGGTTAGAGGGATTAGCGGGTAAATATGTGGGGGTAGGGCCTGGGTGGGATTGTGGTCGGTGCAGACTCGATGGGCCAAATGGCCTCCTTCTGCACTGTAGGGTTTCTATGGTTTCTATGATTCTATCCCATTTGCCTTCTTGATCACCTGTTGTACCTGCAGACTGGGCTTTTGCGTCTCATGCACAAGGACCCCCAGGTCCCTTTGCACGGTAGCATGTTTTAATTTGTTTCCATTGAGATAGTAATCCCATTTGTTATTATTTCCTCCAAAGTGTATAACCTCGCATTTCTCAACGTTATACTCCATTTGCCATATCCTCGCCCACTCACTCAGCCTGCCCAAATCTCTCTGCAGATCTTCTCCGTCCTCCACACGATTCACTTTTCCACTTATCTTTGTGTCGTCTGCAAACTTCGTTACCCTACACTCCGTCCCCTCCTCCAGATCATCTATATAAATGGTAAACAGTTGCGGCCCGAGTACCGATCCCTGCGGCACGCCACTAGTTACCTTCCTCCAACCGGAAAAACACCCATTTATTCCGACTCTTTGCTTCCTGTCGGATAGCCAGTCCCCAATCCACTTTAACACACTACCCCCAACTCCGTGTGCCCTAATCTTCTTCAGCAGCCTTTTATGGGGCACCTTATCAAACGCCTTTTGGAAATCCAAAAACACCGCATCCACCGGTTCTCCTCCATCAACCGCCCTAGTCACATCTTCATAAAAATCCAACATGTTCGTCAAGCACGACTTTCCCCTCATGAATCCATGCTGCGTCTGATTGATCGAACCATTTCTATCCAGATGCCCTGCTATCTCCTCTTTAATAATGGATTCCAGCATTTTCCCTACTACAGACGTTAAGCTGACCGGCCTATAGTTACCCGCCTTTTGTCTCCTTCCTTTTTTAAACAGCGGCGTAACATTAGCCGTTTTCCAATCAACCGGCACTACCCCAGAATGCAACGAGTTTTGATAAATAATCACTAACGCATCCACTATTACCTCTGACATTTCTTTCAATACCCTGGGATGCATTCCATCCGGACCCGAGGACTTGTCCACCTTCAGTCCCATTAGTCTACCCAGCACTGCCTCTCTGGTAACATTACGCCTCTAATCTCCTGCCTGATGGCTTCATATTTTCCCTTACTCCAGATAAACACTTTCCCAGCTTGCCTGATCCTATCTCTTTCCATTGCTAGCGTAAAGGAGATAGAGTTATGATCACTATCCCCAAGATGCTCTCCCACTGAGAGATCCGACACCTGTCCAGGCTCATTAGCCATTACCAGATCGAGTACAGCCTCTCCTCTTGTAGGCTTATCCACATGCTGTGTCAGGAAACCCTCCTGAACACACCTAACAAACTCCTCCCCATCCAAACCCCTTACCCTAGGGATATTCCAATCGATGTTTGGGAAGTTAAAGTCTTCCATCACGACAACCCTGTTATTACTGCATCTCTCCAGAATCTGTTTCCCGATCGGCACGGTAGCACAGTGGTTAGCACTGCTGCTTCACAGCTCCAGCGACGTGGGTTCGATTCCCGGCTTGGGTCACTGTTTGTGTGGACATTCTTCCATGGGCTTCCACCTTCTCAACAGCTCTGACATTATCCCTGATCAGCAGTGCCACTCCCCCCCCCTCTTTTGCCTCCCTCTCTGTCCTTTCTGAAACATCTGAAACCCGGCACCTGAAGTATCCAGTCCTGTCCCTGTCCCCAAGTCTCCGTAATGGCCTCCACATCACACTTCCAAGCATCGATCCACACTCTAAGCACATTCTCCCCGTGTCTGTGTGGGTTTCCTCCGGGTGCTCCGGTTTCCTCCCACAATCCAAAGATGTGCGGGTTAGGTAGATTGGCCATGCTAAAAATTGCCCTTAGTGTTCTGAGATGCGTAGGTTAGAGGGATTAGTGGGTAAATATGTAGGGATATGGGGGTAGGGCCTAGGTGGGATTGTGGTTGGTGCAGACTCGATGGGCTGAATGGCCTCTTTCTGTACTGTAGGGTTTCTATGATGATCTGCTCCTCAACATCCATGTTACTATTGGGCGGCCTGTAGAAAACACCCAGTAAAGTTATCGACCCCTTCCCGCTCCAAACTTCCACCCACAGAGACTTTGTAGACAATTCCTCCACGGCTTCCACCTTCTCTACAGCTGTGACACTATCCCTGATCAGCAGTGCCACTCCCCATCCCCCCTCTTTTGCCTCCCTCTCTGTCCTTTCTGAAACATCTGAAACCCGGCACCTGAAGTATCCAGTCCTGTCCCTGTCCCCAAGTCTCCGTAATGGCCACCACATCACACTTCCAAGCATCGATCCACACTCTAAGCTCATCCACTTTATTCACTACACTCCTGGTGTTAAAATAGACACATCTTAAACCTTTGGTCTGAGCTCTCCCCTTCTCCATCACCCGTCTATTCTCCCTCTTACCCTGTCTACAACCCCTCTCTATTTGTGGGCTACCCTCCTCACTCCCAGTCACCTCATCACGATTCCCTCCCCCCAACCTTTCTAGTTTAAAGTCTGCCCAGTCGCCTGAGCCAACCTTCCTGCCAGGATATTGGTCCCCCTAGGATTATTTAAGAAGGGTAAAGCCTGGGGAATACAGATTGGTGAGCCTAACGTCTTAGTGGATGGGTTGTTGGAGGTGATTCTGAGAGACAGGATCTACAGGCATATAAAGGGGCAAAGACTGATTAGGGACAGTCAGCATGGCTTTGTGAGTGGAAAATCATGTCTCACAAATTTGACTGAGTTTTTTGAAGGGGTAACCAAGAAGGTAGATGACGGCAGTGCAGTTGATGTTGTCAACAAGGACTTTAGCAAGGCCTTTGACAAGGTACCGCATGGTAGGTTGTTGCATAAAGTTAAATCTCACAGGATCCAGGGTGAGGTAGCCAAATGGATACAAAATTGGCTTGATGACAAAAGCCAGAGGGTGGTTGTAGAGGGTTATTTTTCAAACTGGAGGCCTGTGACCAGCGGTGTGCCTCAGGGATCAGTGCTGGGTCCACTGTTATTTGTAATTTATATTAATGATTTTCATGGCAATTTAGGAGGCATGTTTAGTGACTTTGCAGATGACACGAAGATTGGTGGCATGGTGGACAGTGAGGAAGGTTATCTCCAATTGCAGCGGGATCTTGATCAATTGGGCCAGTGGGCTGACGAATGGCAGATGAAGTTTAATTTAGACAAATATGAGGTGATACATTTTGGTAGATTGAACCAGGGCAGGACTTACTCAGTTAATGGTAGGGCGTTGGGGAGAGTTACAGAACAAAGAGATCTAGGGGTACATGTTCATAGCTCCTTGAAAGTGGAATCACAGGTGGACAGAGTGGTGAAGAAGGCATTCGGCATGCTTGGTTTCATTGGTCAGAATGTTGAATACAGCAGTTGGGACGTCTTGTTGGAGTTGTACAAGACATTGGTGAGACCACACTTGGAATACTGTGTGCAATTCTGGTCACCCTGCTATAGGACAGCTGTTATTAAGCTCGAAAAGGTGAAAAAAAGATTTACAAGGATCTTGCTGGGACAGGAAGGTTTGAATTATAAGGAGAGGCTGGGGAGGCTGGAACTTTTTTCCCCGAAGTATAGGAGGATGAGGGGTGACCTTATAGATATCTATAAAATCATGAGAGGCATAGATAAGGTGAATAGCCAAGGTGTTTTCCCCAGGCTGGGGGAGTCCAAAACTAGAGGGTATGGGTTTCAGGTAGAGGGAAGTGACACAAAAGGGTCCAGAAGGGTAATTCTTTCACTCAGAGGGTGGTGTGTGGATGGAATGAGCTGCCAGAGGAGGCGGTAGAGGCGGCTACAAGAACAACATTTGAAAGACATTTGGACAGATACATGAATGGGAAAGGTTGAGAGGGATATGGGCCAAATGCAGGCAAATGGGACTAGTTCAGTTTCGGAAACCTGGTCAGCATGGAGGAGTTGGGCTGAAGGGCCTGTCTCCGTGCTGTATATCTCAATGAGTCTAATTGTACAGCAGCCTCATGGCTGCAACAAGCTCCGAAATATCTCTGCCAAGGAGCATCTCACCATGAGGTGATTCCACACTCTGAATCCCGATTGGTCACCCAGGCCATGTGACCCTCACTCTGCCATGTTTCCCTAAAAGGGGCAATAACCGCAATGCCACAAAGGTTCCAGCCAATGACCATCTCCAGAAAGAGAGAGCCCACACATCACCCCCACACATTCAATGGTACAGCCATCGCTGAAATCCCCACCATCAATATCCAGGGGGGAGCCATCGACCAGAAACTGAACCGCAACAACCAGAAAATACTGCGACTTCCAGAGCAGGTTCAAGGCTGAGAACAATATGGCCCCTAACTGCAAATCCAGGATTTTTAAAAATGCACAAACCCCCTGACAGTGCAGCACTCCCTCAGTACTGACCCTCTGACAGTGCGGCACTCCCTCAGTACTGACCCTCTGACAATGCAGCACTCCCTCAGTACTGACCCTCTGACAGTGCAGCACTCCCTCAGTACTGACCCTCTGACAATGCAGCACTCCCTCAGTACTGACCCTCTGACAGTGCAGCACTCCCTCAGTACTGACCCTCTGACAGTGCGGCACTCCCTCAGTACTGACCCTCTGACAATGCAGCACTCCCTCAGTACTGACCCTCTGACAGTGCAGCACTCCCTCAGTACTGACCCTCTGACAGTGCGGCACTCCCTCAGTACTGACCCTCTGACAGTGCAGCACTCCCTCAGTACTGACCCTCTGACAGTGCGGCACTCCCTCAGTACTGACCCTCTGACAGTGCGGCACTCCCTCAGTACTGACCCTCTGACAGTGCAGCACTCCCTCAGTACTGACCCTCTGACCATGCGGCACTCCCTCAGTACTGACCCTCTGACAGTGCGGCACTCCCTCAGTACTGACCCTCTGACAGTGCGGCACTCCCTCAGTACTGACCCTCTGACAGTGTGGCACTCCCTCAGTACTGACCCTCTGACAGTGCGGCACTCCCTCAGTACTGACCCTCTGACAGTGCAGCACTCCCTCAGTACTGACCCTCTGACAGTGCGGCACTCCCTCAGTACTGACCCTCTGACAGTGCAGCACTCCCTCAGTACTGACCCTCTGACCATGCGGCACTCCCTCAGTACTGACCCTCTGACAGTGCGGCACTCCCGCAGTACTGACCCTCTGACAGTGCGGCACTCCCTCAGTACTGACCCTCTGACAGTGTGGCACTCCCTCAGTACTGACCCTCTGACAGTGCAGCACTCCCTCAGTACTGACCCTCTGACAGTGTGGCACTCCCTCAGCACTGACCCTCCGACAGTGCGGCACTCCCTCAGTACTGACCCTCTGACAGTGCGGCACTCCCTCAGTACTGACCCTCTGACAGTGCGGGACTCCCTCAGCACTGACCCACTGACAGTGCGGCACTCCCTCAGTACTGACCCTCTGACAGTGCGGCACTCCCTCAGTACTGACCCTCTGACAGTGCGGCACTCCCTCAGTACTGACCCTCTGACAGTGCGGCACTCCCTCAGTACTGACCCTCTGACAGTGCGGCACTCCCTCAATACTGACCCTCTGACAGTGCGGCAAGAACAAGAACAAAGAACAATACAGCACAGGAACAGGCCCTTCGGCCCTCCAACCCCGTGCCACTCCCTGGTCCAAACTAGACCATTCTTTTGTATCCCTCCATTCCCACTCCGTTCATATGGCTATCCAGGTAAGTCTTAAGCGTTCCCAGCGTGTCCGCCTCCACCACCTTGCCCGGCAGCGCATTCCAGGCCCCCACCACCCTCTGTGTAAAATACGTCCTTCTGATATCCGTGTTAAACCTCCCTCCCCTCACCTTGAAACTATGACCCCTCGTGAACGTCACCACCGACCTGGGAAAGTACTTCCTCAGTACTGACCCTCTGACAGTGCGGCACTCCCTCAGCGCTGACCCTCTGACAGTGCGGCACTCCCTCAGAACTGACCCTCTGACAGTGCGGCACTCCCTCAGAACTGACCCTCTGACAGTGCGGCACTCCCTCAGTACTGACCCTCTGACAGTGCGGCACTCCCTCAGTACTGACCCTCTGACAGTGCGGCGCTCCCTCAGTACTGACCCTCTGACAGTGCAGCACTCCCTCAGTACTGACCCTCTGACCATGCGGCACTCCCTCAGTACTGACCCTCTGACAGTGCGGCACTCCCTCAGTACTGACCCTCTGACAGTGCGGCACTCCCTCAGTACTGACCCTCTGACAGTGTGGCACTGCCTCAGTACTGACCCTCTGACAGTGCGGCACTCCCTCAGTACTGACCCTCTGACAGTGCAGCACTCCCTCAGTACTGACCCTCTGACAGCGCGGCACTCCCTCAGTACTGACCCTCTGACAGTGCGGCACTCCCTCAGTACTGACCCTCTGACAGTGTGGCACTCCCTCAGTACTGACCCTCTGACAGTGCGGCACTCCCTCAGTACTGACCCTCTGACAGTGCAGCCCTCTCTCAGAACTGACCCTCTGACAGTGCGGCACTCCCTCAGTACTGACCCTCTGATAGTGCGGCACTCCCTGAATACTGACCCTCTGACAGTGCAACACTCCCTCAGTACTGACCCTCTGACTGTGCGGCACTCCCTCAACACTGACCCACTGGCAGTGCAGCACTCCCTCAGTACTGACCCTCTGACAGCGCGGCACTCCCTCAGTACTGACCCTCTGACAGTGCGGCACTCCCTCAGTACTGACCCTCTGACAGTGTGGCACTCCCTCAGTACTGACCCTCTGACAGTGCGGCACTCCCTCAGTACTGACCCTCTGACAGTGCAGCCCTCTCTCAGAACTGACCCTCTGACAGTGCGGCACTCCCTCAGTACTGACCCTCTGATAGTGCGGCACTCCCTGAATACTAACCCTCTGACAGTGCAACACTCCCTCAGTACTGACCCTCTGACTGTGCGGCACTCCCTCAACACTGACCCACTGGCAGTGCAGCACTCCCTCAGCACTGACCCTCTGGCAGTGTGGCACTCCCTCAGTACTGACCCTCTGACAGTGTGGCACTCCCTCAGTACTGACCCTCTGACCATGCGGCACTCCCTCAGTACTGACCCTCTGACAGTGCGGCACTCCCTCAGTACTGATCCTCTGACAGTGCAGCACTCCCTCAGCACTGACCCTCTGACAGTGTAGCACTCCCTCAGTACTGACTCTCTGACAGTGCAGCACTCCCTCAGTACTGACTTTCTGACAGTGCAGCACTCCCTCAGTACTGACCCTCTGACAGTGCGGCACTCCCTCAGTACTGACCCTCTGACAGTGCGGCACTCCCTCAGTACTGACCCTCTGACAGTGCAGCACTCCCTCAGCACTGACCCTCTGACAGTGCGGCACTCCCTCAGTACTGACCCTCTGACAGTGCGGCACTCCCTCAGTACTGACCCTCTGACAGTGCGGCACTCCCTCAGTACTGACCCTCTGACAGTGCGGCACTCCCTCAGTACTGACCCTCTGACAGTGCAACACTCCCTCAGTACTGACCCTCTGACTGTGCGGCACTCCCTCAACCCTGACCCACTGGCAGTGCAGCACTCCCTCAGCACTGACCCTCTGGCAGTGTGGCACTTCCTCAGTACTGACTCTCTGACAGTGCAGCACTCCCTCAGTACTGACCCTCTGACAGTGCAGCACTCCCTCAGTACTGACCCTCTGACAGTGCGGCACTCCCTCAGTATTGACCCTCTGATAGTGCGGCACTCCCTCAGTACTGACCCTCTGACAGTGCGGCACTGCCTCAGTACTGACCCTCTGACAGTGCAACACTCCCTCAGTACTGACCCTCTGACTGTGCGGCACACCCTCAACACTGACCCACTGGCAGTGCAGCACTCCCTCAGCACGGACCCTCTGGCAGTGCGGCACTCCCTCAGTACTGACCCTCTGACAGTGCAGCACTCCCTCAGTACTGACTCTCTGACAGTGCAGCACTCCCTCAGTACTGACTCTCTGACAGTGCAGCACTCCCTCAGTACTGACCCTCTGACAGTGCGGCACTCCCTCAGTACTGACCCTCTGACAGTGCAGCACTCCCTCAGTACTGACTCTCTGACAGTGCAGCACTCCCTCAGTACTGACTCTCTGACAGTGCAGCACTCCCTCAGTACTGACCCTCTGACAGTGCGGCACTCCCTCAGTACTGACCCTCTGACAGTGCAGCACTCCCTCAGTACTGACCCTCTGACAGGTTTGGCACTCCCTCAGCGCTGACCCTCTGACAGTGCGGCACTCCCTCAGTACTGACCCTCTGACAGTGCGGCACTCCCTCAGTACTGACCCTCTGACAGTGCGGCACTCCCTCAGTACTGACCCACTGACAGTGCGGCACTCCCTCAGTACTGATCCTCTGACAGTGCAGCACTCCCTCAGTACTGACTCTCTGACAGTGCAGCACTCCCTCAGTACTGACCCTCTGACACTGCAGCACTCCCTCAGTACTGACCCTCTGACAGTGCAGCACTCCCTCAGTACTGACTTTCTGACAGTGCAGCACTCCCTCAGTACTGACCCTCTGACAGTGCGGCACTCCTTCAGTACTGACCCTCTGACAGGTTTGGCACTCCCTCAGCGCTGACCCTCTGACAGTGCGGCACTCCCTCAGTACTGACCCTCTGACAGTGCGGCACTCCCTCAGTACTGACCCTCTGACAGTGCGGCACTCCCTCAGTACTGATCCTCTGACAGTGCAGCACTCCCTCAGCACTGACCCTCTGACAGTGCAGCACTCCCTCAGTACTGACCCTCCGACAGTGCAGCACTCCCTCAGTACTGACCCTCCGACAGTGCAGCACTCCCTCAGTACTGACCCTCTGACAGTGCAGCACTCCCTCAGTACTGACCCTCTGACAGTGCAGCACTCCCTCAATATCGTACTGTTGTTGTTGGCCTGAATTTTGTGCTAAGGGCTCTGAATTTTGCCTTGAACCCACAAAGCTGTCAGTCAGAATCCTGAGCACTTGTTGAGAATGTTTTGACATTAACTTTGAGTTGAGTGTGTGTCACAGGCTGATCCCACAGCTGCCACATTCCTGGTGTTGGTAGGACTGGCGTCTGAGGCCAGCTCTTGTGGGGTGTGCGGAGTGTGTTAAATGGAAACAGATGACAGGCTCTGCTCCAACACAGAGACCGCATCACATTCCCTCAGCGAGCGGCTGATTACAGGATAGAGCACACAGCTTAACATGAGAGCTGTCCTCAGCAAGAGGCAGCTTCCAGGCCACAATGCTGGCGCCACCACTGTCCCTCCGTCTCGAGTAATCCACAGAGCCCGCCTATGGCTCCGGAGACATGGGTTCAAATCCCACCGCAGCAGATAGAACATAGAACATAGAACATAGAAAGCCACAGCACAAACAGGCCCTTCGGCCCACAAGTTGCGCCGATCATATCCCTACCTCTAGGCCTATCTATAGCCCTCAATCCCATTAAATCCCATGTACTCATCCAGAAGTCTCTTAAAAGACCCCAACGAGTTTGCCTCCACCACCACCGACGTCAGCCGATTCCACTCACCCACCACCCTCTGAGTGAAAAACTTACCCCTGACATCTCCTCTGTACCTACCCCCCAGCACCTTAAACCTGTGTCCTCTCGTAGCAACCATTTCAGCCCTTGGAAATAGCCTCTGAGAGTCTACCCTATCCAGACCTCTCAACATCTTGTAAACCTCTATCAGGTCACCTCTCATCCTTCGTCTCTCCAGGGAGAAGAGACCAAGCTCCCTCAACCTATCCTCATAAGGCATGCCCCCCAATCCAGGCAACATCCTTGTAAATCTCCTCTGCACCCTTTCAATGGCTTCAACATCTTTCCTGTAATGAGATGACCAGAACTGCGCGCAGTACTCCAAGTGGGGTCTAACCAGGGTCCTATAAAGCTGCAGCATTATCTCCCGACTCCTATACTCAATCCCTCGATTAATGAAGGCCAGTACGCCGTACGCCTTCTTGACCGCATCCTCCACCTGCGAGGCCGATTTAAGAGTCCTATGGACCCGGACCCCAAGGTCCTCTGATCCTCTACACTGCTAAGAATGGTACCCTTCATATTATACTGCTGCTTCATCCCATTGGATCTGCCAAAATGGATCACCACACACTTATCCGGGTTGAAGTCCATCTGCCACTTCTCCGCCCAGTCTTGCATTCTATCTATGTCTCGCTGCAACTTCTGACATCCCTCCAAACTATCCACAACACCACCTACCTTGGTGTCGTCAGCAAACTTACCAACCCATCCCTCCACTTCCTCATCCAGGTCATTTATGAAAATGACAAACAGCAAGGGTCCCAGAACAGATCCCTGGGGCACTCCACTGGTCACTGACCTCCATGCAGAGAAAGACCCCTCCACAGCCACTCTCTGCCTTCTGCAGGCAAGCCAGTTCTGGATCCACAAGGCAACAGCCCCTTGGATCCCATGCCCTCTCACTTTCTCAAGAAGTCTTGCATGGGGGACCTTATCGAACGCCTTGCTGAAGTCCATATAGACCACATCCACCGCTCTTCCTTCGTCAATGTGTTTGGTCACATTTTCAAAGAACTCAACCAGGCTCGTAAGGCACGACCTGCCCTTGACAAAGCCGTGCTGACTACTTTTGATCATACTAAACTTCTCTAGATGATCATAAATCCTGTCTCTCAGGATCCTCTCCATCAACTTACCAACCACTGAGGTTAGACTCACCGGTCGGTAATTTCCCGGGCTGTCCCTGTTCCCTTTCTTGAATATAGGGACCACATCTGCAATCCTCCAATCCTCCGGAACCTCTCCCGTCTCCATCGACGATGCAAAGATCATCGCCAAAGGCTCCGCAATCTCCTCCCTCGCCTCCCACAGTAACCTGGGGTACATCCCATCCGGTCCCGGCGACTTACCAACCTTGATGCCATTCAATAGTTCCAACACATCCTCTTTCTTTATGTCCACATGCTCGATCCTTTCTGTCCACCGCAAACCAGCAGTACAACCACCCAGATCCCTTTCCACCGTGAATACCGAGGTAAAGTATTCATTAAGCACCTCCGCCATTTCTAACGGTTCCGCACAAACTTTTCCCCCTTCACCTTTTAAGGGTCCTATGCCTTCACATCTCATTCTTTTACTCTTGACATATTTGTAGAAAGCCTTGGGATTCTCCTTAATCTTACCCGCCATCTTCTCATGACCCCTTCTCGCTCTCCTAATTTCTTTCTTAAGCTCCTTCCTACATCCCGTATACTCCTCTAAATCCTTAACACCTCCTAGCTCTCTGAACCTTCTGTACGCCTCTCTTTTCTTATTCACCAGGTTCATCACAACCTTCGTGCACCACGGTTCCCGTACCCTACCAACACCCCCCTGTCTCATCGGAACGTTGTCATGCAGAGCTCCAGACAAACATTCCTTGAAAATCCTCCACTTTCCTTCGGTACTTTTCCCCAAGAATGCCTCCTTCCAATTTACCCGTCTAATTTCCTCCCTGATGACACTGTATTTCCCTTTACTCCAGAGAAACACTTTCCTAGCCTGCCTGATCCTATCTCTTTCCAATGCTATCGTGAAGGAGATAGAATTATGATCGCTATTCCCAAGATGCTCACCCACCGAGAGATCCTCCACCTGTCCAGGTTCATTAGCCAGCACCAGATCAAGTACAGCCTCTCCTCTATAGAACATAGAACAGTACAGCACAGAACAGGCCCTTCGGCCCACGATGTTGTGCCGAGCTTTATCTGAAACCAAGATCAAGCTATCCCACTCCCTATCATCCTGGTGTGCTCCATGTGCCTATCCAATAACCGCTTAAATGTTTCTAAAGTGTCTGACTCCACTATCACTGCAGGCAGTCCATTCCACACCCCAACCACTCTCTGTGTAAAGAACCTACCTCTGATATCCGTCCTGTATCTCCCACCACGAACCCTATAGTTATGCCCCCTTGTAATAGCTCCATCCACCCGAGGAAATAGTCTTTGAACGTTCACTCTATCTATCCCCTTCATCATTTTATACACCTCTATTAAGTCTCCCCTCAGCCTCCTCCGCTCCAGAGAGAACAGCCCTAGCTCCCTCAACCTTTCCTCATATGACCTACCCTCCAAACCAGGCAGCATCCTGGTAAATCTCCTCTGCACTCTTTCCAGCGCTTCCACATCCTTCTTATAGTGAGGTGACCAGAACTGCACACAATATTCCAAATGTGGTCTCACCAAGATCCTGTACAGTTGCAGCATAACCCCACGGCTCTTAAACTCCAACCCCTAGTAGGCTTATCCACATACTGTGTCAGGAAACTCTCCTGGACACACCTAACAAACTCCTCTCCATCCAAACCCCTAGCCCTAGGGATATTCCAATCTATGTTTGGGAAATTAAAATCTCCCATCACGACAACTCTGTTATTCCTACATCTCTCCAGGATCTGTTTCCCCATCTGCTCCTCAACATCTCTGTTACTATTGGGCGGCCTATAGAAAACACCCAGCAAAGTTACCGACCCCTTCCTGTTCCTAACCTCCACCCACAGAGACTCCGTAGTCAATCCCTCCACGGCGTCCACCTTCTCTACAGCCGTGACACTATCCCTGATCAACAGTGCCACTCCCCCCCCTCTCTTGCCTCCCTCCCTGTCCTTCCTGAAACATCTAAAAGCCGGCACCTGAAGCACCCAGTCCTGTCCCTGAGACATCCAAGTCTCCGTAATGGCCACCACATCACAATTCGAAGCAGCAATCCACGCTCTAAGCTCATCCACTTTATTCACTACACTCCTGGCATTAAAATAGACACATCTCAGACCTTCAGCCTGAGCACTTCCCTTCTCCATCACTCGTCTAACCTCCCTCTTACCCTGTCTACATTCCTTATCTATTTGAAGCTAACCTCCTCGCTCTCAGTCCCCTCATTTCGATTCCCTCCCCCCAACCTTTCTAGTTTAAAGTCTCTCCAGTAGCCTTAGCCAACCTTCCCGCCAGGATATTGGTCCCCCTGGGATTCAAGTGCCACCCGTCTTTTTTAAACAGGTCACACCTGCCCCTAAAGAGGTCCCAATGATCCAAGTACCCAAATCCTTGTCCCTTGCTCCAGTCCCTCAGCCACGCATTCATTCTCCACCGATTCCTGTTCTCACTCTCCCGCGGCACAGGCAGCAATCCCGAGATTACTACCTTTGCATTCCTCTTTCTCAGCTGTCTACCTAACTCCCTATATTCTCTTTTCATGACCCCTTCCCTCTTCCTACCTATGTCAGCAGTACCTATATGCATCACGACCTTCGGCTCCTCTCCCTCCCCCTTCAGGATTTCTGGGACTCGACCAGAGACATCCCGGACCCCTGCACCAGGGAGGCAAACCACCATCCGAGAGTCCCGTCTGTGTCCGCAAAAACGCCTATCTGACCCCCTCACCGTAGAGTCCCCAATTAGCACTACCCTCCTTTCCTTACCCTTTTGCACTACTGGGCCAGGCTCAGCTCCAGAGACACTGCCACCGCTGCTTCCCCCAGGTGGGCTGTCCACCCCAGTAGTACTCAGACAGGAGTACTTATTATTAAGGGGCACATCCACCGGGGTGCTCACCATCAACCGAGCTTTCTCCTTCCTCACTGTTACCCAGTTACCCTCCTCCCGTGGTCCCGGGGTGACCACCTGCCGATAGCTCCTGTCAATGACCTCCTCACTATCCCTAACCCGGCGAAGGTCCTCGAGCTGCAATTCCAGTTCCCTAACATGGTCCCTTAGGAACCGCAGCTCAACACACCCAGCACAGATATGGTCGTCCGGGAGGCTAGGAGCCTAGGTTAGAGGAGGAGGGAGGGTGGGATACTCTACAAGTGTAGAGTATCGGGATTCCTCTCTGTTCCAATTTATTGGGGAAAAAAAAAACCTCTCTCTCCCAGACCTCCCTGCGCGACCACTTCCGGGTTTAGATATTTTTTTAAAAACCCGCGAAAAAGTAAGTTAAAAAATAAAAGCGCTTACCCGCAGCACTCCTCCCGCGAATCTCTCCCTCTCTGCTGTACTTCCAAGAAGCAATGAGGCCGATTCACTGAGGTGAGTAACTTTTAAAAAATCTCTCTCTCCCAGACCTCCCTGCGCGACCACTTCCGGGTTTAGATATTTTTTTAAAAACCCGCGAAAAAGTAAGTTAAAAAATAAAAGCGCTTACCCGCAGCACTCCTCCCGCGAATCTCTCCCTCTCTGCTGTACTTCCAAGAAGCAATGAGGAAGATAGAGGAATTTAAATCCGATTCATAAAGTCTAGGCGATGGCCTCGTGGTTTTATCACTGGACTATTCATCCAGAAGCTCAGCTAATGTTCTGTGGACCCAGGTTCGAATCCCACCATGGCACATGGTGGAATTTTAATTCAATAAACAATATCTGGAATTAAGAGTTTATGGATGACCATGAAACCATTGTCGATTGTCGGAAAATCCCATCATGTTCACTGATGTCCTTTAGGGAAGGAAAGGCAGAACAGCAGCCGGACCCACCAGGCTCCGCCCCCATCAGGCCCCACCTATTTAGCACTGCCCCATACCTGATGGGCAATGCCAAGTGATGCGCTATCAATATGGCGAAAGACTACCGGTGTGCCAATACAAGTGTAGGCTTTTATTCACAACAGAATCAGGAGCAGATCCTAACAAATAACCGACCCGGACTGAACAAGGGGGAGGAGACAGCCACCTTTATACTAGGTGCTGAGGGGAGGAACCAAACTGGAAGGGGATGTGTCCAGGTATGACAAGCACACACAACGGTGGTCCATATTGGACAAAGGCACAACCGAGGTCCACCACATTCATCCCTTCCTTTAAAAAAAGGGTGAAGCGGAAACAATATTACAAGTCCAGACGAACCGGTGGCTTGATCCGTCGTCGCGATCGTAGGAGTGCAGGTCGCAGAGTCGTCCGAGCAGGGAGCGATGTCGGCCCAGGCTCCGTACAGTGAGCGTCGAGAGAAGGCGCTGGGTGGTGTGAAGCGGACCGATCCGTCGTCCCGTCCAGTTGTCGGGTACTGCGTGGCGACGGCTCCGGCGACTCCAGCGAGCTGTACATAGGGGCGAGAGGAGTGAGCAGTGGCCCTGGTGGCGTATGGGGAACAGTGGGAACCGGAGCTGGGGGGTGGGGGGCCGCCACGGGCTCGGGGCGCACTACATTGGGGACAGGGGCTGAGGGAGGAAGAGGCGTAGCAGTCTCCGAATGGACGACACCAGGGACCGTGGGGCGGAAGGACGTGGTGACCTCCGGGGCACCCGCGGGTGCCAAGTCACGGACAGAAACCGTGTCCTCCCACCCATCAGGGTACGCGACATAAGCGTATTGAGGATTAGCGTGGAGCAATTGGACCTCCTCGCCCAAGGGATCTGCCTTATGGGTCCAGACATGCTTCCGAAGCAGGACGGGCCCCGGGGACATCAGCCAATCCGGGAGCGAAGTACCCGAGGAAGGTTTCCTGGGAAACGAAAACATCCGCTCGTGAGGGGTCGTATTGGTCATTGTGCACAAGGGTGACCTAATGGAATGTAATGCGTCCGGAAGGACGTCTTGCCAACGGCTGACTGGAAGGCCCCTAGACCGTAGCGCTAATAGAACATAGAACATAGAACATTACAGCGCAGTACAGGCCCTTCGGCCCTCGATGTTGCGCCGACCTGTGAAACCAATCTAAAGCCCCTCTAATCTACACTATTCCAATATCATCCATATGTTTATCCAATAACCACTTGAACGCTCTCAACGTTGACGAGTCCACCACTGCTGCAGGCAGGGCATTCCACATCCTTACTACTCTCTGAGTAAAGAACCTACCTCTAACATCTGTCCTATATCTATCACCCATCAATTTAAAGCTATGTCCCCTCGTGCTAGCCATCACCATCCGAGGAAAAAGGCTCTCACTATCCACCCGATCTAATCCTCTGATCATCTTGTATGCCTCTATTAAGTCACCTCTTAACCTTCTTCTCTCTAACGAAAACAACCTCAAGTCCCTCAGCCTTTCCTCATACGATTTTCCCACCATACCAGGCAACATCCTGGTAAATCTCCTCTGCACCCTTTCCAACTCTTTCACATCTTTCCTATAATGCGGTGACCAGAACTGTACGCAATACTCCAAGTGCGGCCGCACCAGAGTTTTGTACAGTTGCAGCATGACCTCCTGGCTCCAAAACTCAATCCCTCTACCAATAAAAGCTAACACACCGTACGCCTTCTTAACAACCCTATCAACCTGGGTGCCAACTTTCAGGGATCTATGCACATGGACACTCAAATCTCTCTGTTCATCCACACTACCAAGTATCTTACCATTAGCCCAGTACTCTGTATTCCTGTTACTCCTTCCAAAGTGAATCACCTCACACTTTTCCGCATTAAACTCCATTTGCCACCTCTCAGCCCAGCTCTGCAGCTTATCTATGTCCCTCTGTAACCTGCCACTTCCCTCCGCACTGTCTACAACTCCACCGACTTTAGTGTCATCCGCAAATTTACCAATCCATCCTTCTACGCCCTCATCCAGGTCATTAATAAAAATGACAAACAGCAGTGGCCCCAAAACAGATCCTTGCGGTACACCACTAGTAACTGAACTCCACGATGAATATTTCCCATCAACCACCACCCTCTGTTTTCTTCCAGCTAGCTAATTCCTGATCCAAACCACGAAATCACCCTCAATCAAATGTGTCCGTATTTTCTGCAAAAGCTTACCATGGGGAACCTTATCAAACGCTTTGCTGAAATCCCTATACACCACATCAACCGCGTTACCATCATCCACCTCTTTGGTCACCTTCTGAAAGAACTCAATAAGGTTTGTGAGGCATGACCTACCCTTCACAAAACCGTGCTGACTATCCCTAATCAAATTATTCCTTTCTAGATGGTTATAAATCCTATCTCTTATAATCCTTTCCAATACTTTGCCCACAACAGAAGTAAGGCTCACCGGTCTATAATTACCAGGGTTGTCCCTACTCCCCTTCTTGAACAAGGGGACAACATTTGCTATCCTCCAGTCTTCTGGAACTGTTCCTGTAGACAATGGCGACACAAAGATCAAAGCCAAAGGCTCTGGAATCTCCTCTCTAGCCTCCCAGAGAATCCTAGGATAAATCCCATCCGGCCCAGGGGACTTATCTATTTTTACCCTTTCCATAATTGCTAACACCTCCTCCTTAAGAACCTCAATCCCGTCCAGTCCAACAGCCTGCATCTCAGTATTCCCCTCGACAACACTGTCCCTCTCCTGTGTGAATACCAATGAAAAATATTCATTTAGTGCCTCTCCTATCTCTTCAGACTCCACGCACAACTTCCCACTACTGTCCTTGACTGGCCCTAATCTTACCCTAGTCATTCTTTTACTCCTGACATACCGATCGAAGGCTTTAGGGTTTTCCTTGATCCTACCTGCCAAAGACTTCTCATGTCCCCTCCTGGCTCTTCTTAGCTCTCTCTTTAGGTCCTTCCTGGCTAACTTGTAACTCTGAAGCTCCCTAACTGAGCCTTCACGTCTCATCTTTACATAAGTCTCCTTCTTCCTCTTCACAAGAGATTCAACCTCCTTAGTAAACCACAGTTCCCTCACACGACTGCCTCCTCCCTGCCTGACAGGTTCATATTTATCAAGGACACGTAGTAGCTGTTCCTTGAACAAGTTCCACATTACAATTGTGCCCACCCCCTGCAGTTTCCTTCCCCAACCTGTAGGGGCCGGGATCCAGGATGTCGCTGGTCGACTCCCGGAAATCCTGAGGGGGGAGGGAGAGGAGCCAGAGGTAGCGGTACATATTGGTACCGCTGATGTGGGAAGGAAGGGGGAAGGGGTCCTGAAAAGAGAGTATAGGGAATTAGGGAGACAGCTGAGAAGGAGAAAAGCAAAGGTGGTAATCTCAGGATTGCTGTCTGTGCCACGGGAGGGTGAGGGCAGGAATGGAGTGAGGTGGAGGATGAATGCGTGGCTGAGGGACTGGTGCAGAGGGTAGGGATTCAGGTTCCTGGACCATTGGGACCTCTTCAGAGGCAGGTGTGACCTGTACACAAAAAACGGGTGGCACTTGAATCCCAGGGGGACCAATATCCTGGCAGGAAGGTTGGCTAAGGCTACTGGGGAGAGTTTAAACTAGATAGGTTGGGGGGAGGGGATCGAGACGAGGTGACTGGGAGCGAGGAACTTAGCTCCCAAACAGAGAAGGGTTATAGACAGTGCAAGAGGGAGGATGGATGGGGGATAGAGAAGGGGAGAGCTCAGACCAAAGGATTGAGATGTGTTTACTTTAATGCCAGGAGTATAGTGAATAAAGGGAATGAGCTCAGAGCGTGGATCGATGCCTGGAAGTGTGATGTGGTGGCCATTACGGAGACTTGGATGTCTCAGGGACAGGACTGGATACTACAGGTGCCGGGATTCAGATGTTTCAGGAAGGACAGGGAGAGAGGCAAGAGAGGGGGTGGAGTGGCACTGCTGATCAGGGATAGTGTCACAGCTGTAGAGAAGGTGTATGCTGTGGAGGGATTGTCCACAGAGTCTCTGTGGGTGGAAGTTCGGAGTGGGAAGGGGTCGATCACTTTGCTGGCAGTTTTCTATAGGCTGCCCAATAGTAACAGGGAGGTGGAGGAGCAGATAGGGAAACAGATCCTGAAGAGTTGCAATAATAGCAGAGTTGTTGTGATGGGAGACTTTAATTTCCCAAACATAGATTGGAATATCCCTAGGGTAAGGGGATTGGATGGGGTGGAGTTCGTTAGGTGTGTTCAGGAGGGGTTCCTGACACAGCATGTGGACAAGCCTACAAGAGGAGAGGCTGTACTTGATCTGATACTGACCAATGAGCCTGGACAGGTGTCAGATCTCTCAGTGGGAGAGCATCTTGGGGATAGTGATCATAACTCTATCTCCTTTATGCTTGCATTGGAAAAAGAGAGGATCAGGCAAGCTAGGAAAGTGTTTATATGGAGTAAGGGGAAATATGAAGACATAAGGCAGCAAATTAGAGGAGTAAATTGGAAGGAGGTATTCTCGGGGAAATGTACTGAAGAGAGGTGGCAGTTTTTCAAGGAATGCTTGTCTAGGGTTCTACAGGACAATGTTCCGAGCAGACAGGGAGGAGTTGGTAGGTTAAAGGAACCGTGGTGCATGAAAGCTGTGCGGGACCTAGTCGAGAAGAAAAGGAAAGCGTACAAAAGGTTCAGAGAGCTTGGTGAAGATAGGGATCTAGATGAATATACGGCTTGCAGGAAGGGACTAAAGAAGGAAATTAGGAGAGCCAGAAGGGGTCACGAGGAGGCCTTGGCAAGTAGAATTAAGGAAAACCCTAAGGCGTTCTCTAAATATGTGAAGAGTAAAAGGATGAGACGTGAAGGAATAGGGCCTATAAAAGGTGAAGGCAGGAAAATCAGGATGGAACCAGTAGAAATGGCAGAGGTGATGAATGAGAATTTTGCTTTGGTTTTCACAGAAGGCGGTCAAGAAGGCGTACGGCGTACTGGCCTTCATTAATCGAGGGATTGAGTTTAGGAGTCGGGAGATAATGCTGCAGCTTTATAGGACCCTGGTTAGACCCCACTTGGAGTACTGCGCGCAGTTCTGGTCACCTCATTACAGGAAAGATGTTGAAGCCATTGAAAGGGTGCAGAGGAGATTTACAAGGATGTTGCCTGGATTGGGGGGCATGCCTTATGAGGATAGGTTGAGGGAGCTTGGTCTCTTCTCCCTGGAGAGACGAAGGATGAGAGGTGACCTGATAGAGGTTTACAAGATGTTGAGAGGTCTGGATAGGGTAGACTCTCAGAGGCTATTTCCAAGGGCTGAAATGGTTGCTACGAGAGGACACAGGTTTAAGGTGCTGGGGGGTAGGTACAGAGGAGATGTCAGGGGTAAGTTTTTCACTCAGAGGGTGGTGGGTGAGTGGAATCGGCTGACGTCGGTGGTGGTGGAGGCAAACTCGTTGGGGTCTTTTAAGAGACTTCTGGATGAGTACATGGGATTTAATGGGATTGAGGGCTATAGATAGGCCTAGAGGTGGGGATGTGATCGGCGCAACTTGTGGGCCGAAGGGCCTGTTTGTGCTGTGGCTTTCTATGTTCTATGTTCTATGAGAAGGACATGGGTGGATGTACTGTGGGCTTGCGGTGGACTGAAAAGATTGAGTATGTGGACTTTAACAAAGAGGTTGTGCTGGAATCTTTGAATGGCATCAAGATAGATAAGTCGCCGGGTCCGGATGGGATGTACCCCAGGTTACTGGGGGAGACGAGGGAAGAACATAAGAACATAAGAAATAGGAGCAGGAGTAGGCCATCTAGCCCCTCGAGCCTGCCCCGCCATTCAATAAGATCATGGCTGATCTGACGTGGATCAGTACCACTTACTCGCCTGATCCCCATAACCCTTAATTCCCTTACCGATCAGGAATCCATCCATCCGCGCTTTAAACATATTCAGCGAGGTAGCCTCCACCACCTCAGTGGGCAGAGAATTCCAGAGATTCACCACCCTCTGGGAGAAGAAGTTCCTCCTCAACTCTGTCTTAAACCGACCCCCCTTTATTTTGAGGCTGTGTCCTCTAGTTTTAACTTCCTTACTAAGTGGAAAGAATCTCTCCGCCTCCACCCTATCCAGCCCCCGCATTATCTTATAAGTCTCCATAAGATCCCCCCTCATCCTTCTCAACTCCAACGAGTACAAACCCAATCTCCTCAGCCTCTCCTCATAATCCAAACCCCTCATCTCCGGTATCAACCTGGTGAACCTTCTCTGCACTCCCTCCAATGCCAATATATCCTTCCTCATATAAGGGGACCAATACTGCACACAGTATTCCAGCTGCGGCCTCACCAATGCCCTGTACAGGTGCATCAAGACATCCCTGCTTTTATATTCTATCCCCTTCGCAATATAGGCCAACATCCCATTTGCCTTCTTGATCACCTGTTGTACCTGCAGACTGGGCTTTTGCGTCTCATGCACAAGGACCCCCAGGTCCCTTTGCACGGTAGCATGTTTTAATTTGTTTCCATTGAGATAGTAATCCCATTTGTTATTATTTCCTCCAAAGTGTATAACCTCGCATTTCTCAACGTTATACTCCATTTGCCATATCCTCGCCCACTCACTCAGCCTGTCCAAATCTCTCTGCAGATCTTCTCCGTCCTCCACACGATTCACTTTTCCACTTATCTTTGTGTCGTCTGCAAACTTCGTTACCCTACACTCCGTCCCCTCCTCCAGATCATCTATATAAATGGTAAACAGTTGCGGCCCGAGTACCGATCCCTGCGGCACGCCACTAGTTACCTTCCTCCAACCGGAAAAACACCCATTTATTCCGACTCTTTGCTTCCTGTCGGATAGCCAGTCCCCAATCCACTTTAACACACTACCCCCAACTCCGTGTGCCCTAATCTTCTTCATTGCAGAGATTGCAGAGCATCTGGCGATGATCCTTGCGTCGTCGATGGAGACGGGGGAGGTGCCGGAGGATTGGAGGATTGCAGATGTGGTCCCTATTTTCAAGAAGGGGAATAGGGATAGCCCAGGAAATTACCGACCGGTGAGTGTAACCTCAGTGGTTGGTAAGCTGATGGAGAAGACCCTGAGGGACAAGATTTATGAGCATTTGGAGAGGTTTAGTATGCTCAAGAATACTCAGCATGGCTTTGTCAAGGGCAGATCGTGCCTTACGAGCCTGGTGGAGTTCTTCAAAAATGTGACTAAACACATTGACGAAGGGAAAGCGGTAGATGTGGTTTATATGTATTTCAGCAAGGCGTTCGATAAAGTCCCCCATGCAAGGCTTCTAGAAAAAGTGAGAGGGCATGGGATCCAAGGGGCTGCTGCCCTGTGGATCCAGAACTGGCTTGCCCAAAGGAGGCAGAGAGTGTGTCTAGATGGGTCATTTTCTAAATGGAGGTCGGTCACCAGTGGTGTGCCCCAGGGATCTGTTCTGGGACACTTGCTGCTGTCATTTTCATAAATGATCTGGATGAGGAAGTGGAGGGATGGGTTGGTAAGTTTGCCGATGCCACGAAGGTTGGTGGGGTTGTGGATAGTCTGGAGGGATGTCAGAAGTTACAGAGGGACATAGATAGGATGCAAGACTGGGCGGAGAAGTGGCAGATGGACTTCAACCCAGATAAATGCATAGTGGTCCATTTTGGCAGGTCAAATGGGATGAAGGAGTACAATATAAAGGGAAAGACTCTTAGTACTGTGGAGGATCAGAAGGACCTTGGGGTCCAGGTCCATAGGATTCTAAAATCGGCCCCGCAGGTGGAGGAGGTGGTTAAGAAGGTGTATGGTGTGCTGGCCTTTATCAATCGAGAGATTGCGTTTAGGAGTCCGGGGTAATGATGCAGCTATATAAGGCCCTCGTCAGACCCCACTTTGAGGACTGTGCTCAGTTCTGGTCGCCTCATTACAGGAAGGATGTGGAAAAGATTGAAAGGGTGCAGAGGAGATTTACAAGGATGTTGCCTGGATTGAGTGGCATGCCTTATGAGGATAGGCTGAGGGAGCTCTGTCTTTTCTCCTTGGAGAGACGAAGGATGAGAGGAGACCTAATCGAGGTATATAAGATGTTGAGAGGCATAGATCGGGTGGACTCTCAGAGGCTTTTTCCCAGGGTGGAAATGGCTGCTACGAGAGGACACAGGTTTAAGGTGCTGGGTACTCTGCCAGTACAGGGGAAATGTTAGGGGGAAGTTTTTCACACAGAGGGTGGTGGGCGAGTGGAATCGGCTGCCGTCAGTGGTGGTGGAGGCAAACTCATAGAACATAGAACAGCACAGCACAGAACAGGCCCTTCGGCCCACGATGTTGTGCCGAGCTTTATCTGAAACCAAGATCAAGCTATCCCACTCCCTATCATCCTGGTGTGCTCCATGTGCCTGTCCAATAACCGCTTAAATGTTTCTAAAGTGTCTGACTCCACTATCACTGCAGGCAGTCCATTCCACACCCCAACCACTCTCTGCGTAAAGAACCTACCTCTGATATCCGTCCTGTATCTCCCACCACGAACCCTATAGTTATGCCCCCTTGTAATAGCTCCATCCACCCGAGGAAATAGTCTTTGAACGTTCACTCTATCTATCCCCTTCATCATTTTATACACCTCTATTAAGTCTCCCCTCAGCCTCCTCCGCTCCAGAGAGAATAGCCCCAGCTCCCTCAACCTTTCCTCATATGACCTACCCTCCAAACCAGGCAGCATCCTGGTAAATCTCCTCTGCACTCCTTCCAGCGCTTCCACATCCTTCCTATAGTGAGGTGACCAGAACTGCACACAATATTCCAAATGTGGTCTCACCAAGGTCCTGTACAGTTGCAGCATAACCCCACGGCTCTTAAACTCCAACCCCCTGTTAATAAAAGCTAACACACTACAGGCCTTCTTCACAGCTCTATCCACTTGAGTGGCAACCTTTAGAGATCTGTGGATATGGACCCCAAGATCTCTCTGTTCCTCCACAGTCTTCAGAACCCTACCTTTGACCCTGTAATCCACATTTAAATTTGTCCTACCAAAATGAATCACCTCACATTTATCAGGGTTAAACTCCATTTGCCATTTTTCAGCCCAGCTTTGCATCCTATCTATGTCTCTTTGCAGCCTACAACAGCCCTCCACCTCATCCACTACTCCACCAATCTTGGTGTCATCAGCAAATTTACTGATCCACCCTTCAGCCCCCTCCTCTAAGTCATTAATAAAAATCAACAGGGTCTTTTAAGAAACTCCTGGATGAGTCCATGGGACTTAATAGGATGGAGGGTTATCGGTAGGCCTATAAGTTAGGGATATGTTCGGCACAACTTGTGGGGCCGAAGGCCTGTTTTCTGCTGTAGTTTTCTATGTTTCTATGCTTCTAACCTATGCCAGCTAAATCTCGCCTAATCGCATCATAATTTCCTTTCCCCCAGCTATAACTCTTGCCCTTTGGTGTATACCTATCCCTTTCCATTGCTAAGGTAAACATAGTCGAATTGTGGTCACTGTCACCAAAGTGCTCACCTACCTCCAAATCTATGGAGATTTGTTCCACAGGAGCAGGCTGAGGGTAAGGGAGCTTGTTTGTGCACTAATTTATTTAATTATTTTTCAGTTCAATTCGTGAAAAAAATCGGAGGTTTTTTTTCTAAACAGGAAATAGGCCCAGCAGCAGCCTGGGAAGGTTTTGGAGGGTTTAAAAGTAGGCCGCACCTTTGAGCGGGCAGCGTCGTAGCGGGCAGTGGAGTGAGCAGGGGACAGAGTGAGAGCTATAGGGGCTTTGGCTCACAGGGCTTCGGCGCAGGCGAGGAAGGTTGTTTGTTTGTTTTACTTCGGTTACACCCCCTTTTTTGTTTTATCCCAAAAACTAAAAAGGACATGGCTGGTATGAGTGGGAGGCCAGTATACTGCATTCGGTGTGGGATGTGGGAGTTCCTGGAGACAACTTGCCTCCCGGAAGTCCATATCTGTGCCAGATGTGTGGAACTGCAACTCCTGAAGGATCGTGTAAGGGAGCTGGAGCTGAGGCTCGATGAACTCAGTTTAGTTAGGGAAAATGATTGACCAGAATCTTGCCTGGGTTGGAGAGTTTTAGTTATGAAGAGAGGTTATTATATTTAGTAATTTCAACTTTCCCAACATTAACTGGGATATTCTGGCAGGAAGGTTGGCTAAGGCTGCTGGGGAGAGTTTAAACTAGATAGGTTGGGGGGAGGGGATCGAGACGAGGTGACTGGGAGCAAGGAAGTTAGCTCGCAAACAGAGAAGGGTTATAGACAGTGGAAGAGGGAGGATGGACAGGGAATAGAGAAGGGGAGAGCTCAGACCAAAGGATTGAGATGTGTTTACTTTAATGCCAGGAGTATAGTGAATAAAGGGGATGAGCTCAGAGTGTGGATCGATGCCTGGAAGTGTGATGTGGTGGCCATTATGGAGACTTGGATGTCTCAGGGACAGGACTGGATACTACAGGTGCCGGCATTCAGATGTTTCAGGAAGGACAGGGAGGGAGGCAAGAGAGGGGGTGGAGAGGCACTGCTGATCAGGGATAGTTTCACCCCCCCACAGAAGTAACACCGCGGGCCACCTGGAGCTGCTGCTGTCGTCAGGTCCGAGGCTGGGAACGCAATCGCGCAGTTTTTCGGTCCCGCTGAATGAAGTGGAGTCTGCGACTGCCCCTGCCACAATGTCTCCACGTGGTCGTCGGGGTACATCGCCAGACTTTTGGAGGCCGTTTCTAGAGCGTCAGCTAACTCTATGGTTTTAGTGAGATCGAGGTTACCTTGCTCCAACAGCCGAAGGCGGATGTACGATGAGCCGATTCCCGCCACGAACGCATCTCGAACTAGGTCGCTCATGTACTGGGCTGCTGACACTGACTTGCAGTTGCAGGCTCTGGCTAGCTGCTGAAGCTCGCACGCGTACTGTTCTGTCGTTTCGCCGGGCTGCCGCCGTCGAGTGGCTAGAAGGTATCGAGCATGGATCTCATTAAGCGGTTTGTTGTATCGCTTCTTGAGAAGCTCGAGGGCCCCTTTGTAGTCGGTGGCCCCACGGATCGCTAAGTATACTGCGTCGCTTACCCTCGCGTGGAGGACCCGGAGTCTGTCGGCGTCGTTGTGGACCGCTGTGGAGGCGTCGAGGTAATCTTGGAAACACTTCAACCAGTGGTCGAAAGTGTTCGATGCTCCTGCCGCACGTGGGTCCAACGTAAGCCGTTCGGGTTTAAGCATTTGCTCCATGTTTCCTTTTGTATTTTTTTTTAAAAACGAATTTACTTGTTGGCAATAAAATTGATGCGCGATATAACACACGAGAGGCTGGATGTACTCGGGAACATAGAACATAGAACATAGAAAGCCACAGCACAAACAGGCCCTTCGGCCCACAAGTTGCGCCGATCACATCCCCACCTCTAGGCCTATCTATAGCCCTCAATCCCATTAAATCCCATGTACTCATCCAGAAGTCTCTTAAAAGACCCCAACGAGTTTGCCTCCACCACCACCGACGTCAGCCGATTCCACTCACCCACCACCCTCTGAGTGAAAAACTTACCCCTGACATCTCCTCTGTACCTACCCCCCAGCACCTTAAACCTGTGTCCTCTCGTAGCAACCATTTCAGCCCTTGGAAATAGCCTCTGAGAGTCTACCCTATCCAGACCTCTCAACATCTTGTAAACCTCTATCAGGTCACCTCTCATCCTTCGTCTCTCCAGGGAGAAGAGACCAAGCTCCCTCAACCTATCCTCATAAGGCATGCCCCCCAATCCAGGCAACATCCTTGTAAATCTCCTCTGCACCCTTTCAATGGCTTCAACATCTTTCCTGTAATGAGGTGACCAGAACTGCGCGCAGTACTCCAAGTGGGGTCTAACCAGGGTCCTATAAAGCTGCAGCATTATCTCCCGACTCCTAAACTCAATCCCTCGATTAATGAAGGCCAGTACGCCGTACGCCTTCTTGACCGCATCCTCCACTTGCGAGGCCGATTTAAGAGTCCTATGGACCCGGACCCCAAGGTCCTTCTGATCCTCTACACTGCTAAGAATGGTACCCTTCATATTATACTGCTGCTTCATCCCATTGGATCTGCCAAAATGGATCACCACACACTTATCCGGGTTGAAGTCCATCTGCCACTTCTCCGCCCAGTCTTGCATTCTATCTATGTCTCACTGCAACTTCTGACATCCCTCCAAACTATCCACAACACCACCTACCTTGGTGTCGTCAGCAAACTTACCAACCCATCCCTCCACTTCCTCATCCAGGTCATTTATGAAAATGACAAACAGCAAGGGTCCCAGAACAGATCCCTGGGGCACCCCACTGGTCACTGACCTCCATGCAGAGAAAGACCCCTCCACAGCCACTCTCTGCCTTCTGCAGGCAAGCCAGTTCTGGATCCACAAGGCAACAGCCCCTTGGATCCCATGCCCTCTCACTTTCTCAAGAAGTCTTGCATGGGGGACCTTATCGAACGCCTTGCTGAAGTCCATATAGACCACATCCACCGCTCTTCCTTCGTCAATGTGTTTGGTCACATTTTCAAAGAACTCAACCAGGCTCGTAAGGCACGACCTGCCCTTGACAAAGCCGTGCTGACTACTTTTGATCATACTAAACTTCTCTAGATGATCATAAATCCTGTCTCTCAGGATCCTCTCCATCAACTTACCAGCCACTGAGGTTAGACTCACCGGTCGGTAATTTCCCGGGCTGTCCCTGTTCCCTTTCTTGAATATAGGGACCACATCTGCAATCCTCCAATCCTCCGGAACCTCTCCCGTCTCCATCGACGATGCAAAGATCATCGCCAAAGGCTCCGCAATCTCCTCCCTCGCCTCCCACAGTAACCTGGGGTACATCCCATCCGGTCCCGGCGACTTACCAACCTTGATGCCATTCAATAGTTCCAACACATCCTCTTTCTTTATGTCCACATGCTCGATCCTTTCTGTCCACCGCAAACCAGCAGTACAACCACCCAGATCCCTTTCCACCGTGAATACCGAGGTAAAGTATTCATTAAGCAGCTCCGCCATTTCTAACGGTTCCGCACAAACTTTTCCCCCTTCACCTTTTAAGGGTCCTATGCCTTCACATCTCATCCTTTTACTCTTGACATATTTGTAGAAAGCCTTGGGATTCTCCTTAATCTTACCCGCCAAGGCCTTCTCATGACCCCTTCTCGCTCTCCTAATTTCCTTCTTAAGCTCCTTCCTACATCCCGTATACTCCTCTAAATCCTTAACACCTCCTAGCTCTCTGAACCTTCTGTACGCCTCTCTTTTCTTATTCACCAGGTTCATCACAACCTTCGTGCACCACGGTTCCCGTACCCTACCAACACCCCCCTGTCTCATCGGAACGTTGTCATGCAGAGCTCCAGACAAACATTCCTTGAAAATCCTCCACTTTCCTTCGGTACTTTTCCCCAAGAATGCCTCCTTCCAATTTACCCGTCTAATTTCCTCCCTGATGACACTGTATTTCCCTTTACTCCAGAGAAACACTTTCCTAGCCTGCCTGATCCTATCTCTTTCCAATGCTATCGTGAAGGAGATAGAATTATGATCGCTATCCCCAAGATGCTCACCCACTGAGAGATCCTCCACCTGTCCAGGTTCATTAGCCAGCACCAGATCAAGTACAGCCTCTCCTCTAGTAGGCTTATCCACATACTGTGTCAGGAAACTCTCCTGGACACACCTAACAAACTCCTCTCCATCCAAACCCCTAGCCCTAGGGATATTCCAATCTATGTTTGGGAAATTAAAATCTCCCATCACGACAACTCTGTTATTCCTACATCTCTCCAGGATCTGTTTCCCCATCTGCTCCTCAACATCTCTGTTACTATTGGGCGGCCTATAGAAAACACCCAGCAACGTTACCGACCCCTTCCTGTTCCTCACCTCCACCCACAGAGACTCCGTAGTCAATCCCTCCACGGCGTCCACCTTCTCTACAGCCGTGACACTATCCCTGATCAACAGTGCCACTCCCCCCCCTCTCTTGCCTCCCTCCCTGTCCTTCCTGAAACATCTAAAAGCCGGCACCTGAAGCACCCAGTCCTGTCCCTGAGACATCCAAGTCTCCGTAATGGCCACCACATCACAATTCGAAGCAGCAATCCACGCTCTAAGCTCATCCACTTTATTCACTACACTCCTGGCATTAAAATAGACACATCTCAGACCTTCAGCCTGAGCACTTCCCTTCTCCATCACTTGTCTAACCTCCCTCTTACCCTGTTTACATTCCTTATCTATTTGCGAGCTAACCTCCTCGCTCTCAGTCCCCTCATTTTGATTCCCTCCCCCCAACCTTTCTAGTTTAAAGTCTCTCCAGTAGCCTTAGCCAACCTTCCCGCCAGGATATTGGTCCCCCTGGGATTCAAGTGCCACCCGTCTTTTTTAAACAGGTCACACCTGCCCCTAAAGAGGTCCCAATGATCCAAGTACCCAAATCCTTGTCCCTTGCTCCAGTCCCTCAGCCACGCATTCATTCTCCACCGATTCCTGTTCTCACTCTCCCGCGGCACAGGCAGCAATCCCGAGATTACTACCTTTGCATTCCTCTTTCTCAGCTGTCTACCTAACTCCCTATATTCTCTTTTCATGACCCCTTCCCTCTTCCTACCTATGTCAGCAGTACCTATATGCATCACGACCTTCGGCTCCTCTCCCTCCCCCTTCAGGATTTCTGGGACTCGACCAGAGACATCCCGGACCCCTGCACCAGGGAGGCAAACCACCATCCGAGAGTCCCGTCTGTGTCCGCAAAAACGCCTATCTGACCCCCTCACCGTAGAGTCCCCAATTAGCACTACCCTCCTTTCCTTACCCTTTTGCACTACTGGGCCAGGCTCAGCTCCAGAGACACTGCCACCGCTGCGTCCCCCAGGTGGGCTGTCCACCCCATTAGTACTCAGACAGGAGTACTTATTATTAAGGGGCACATCCACCGGGGTGCTCACCATCAACTGAGCTTTCTCCTTCCTCACTGTTACCCAGTTACCCTCCTCCCGTGGTCCCGGTGTGACCACCTGCCGATAGCTCCTGTCAATGACCTCCTCACTATCCCTAACCCGGCGAAGGTCCTCGAGCTGCAATTCCAGTTCCCTAACATGGTCCCTTAGGAACCGCAGCTCAACACACCCAGCACAGATATGGTCGTCCGGGAGGCTAGGAGCCTCCAGGACCTCCCACATCCTACATTGGGAACAACATACTGGCCTCACACTCATAATTGCCCCTTTAAACACACAGGGAAAAAAAAGTGAATGAAAATTTTAAACTTACCTTTCCTCCTCCTGTTTTCTCCAAAGCCCTGCTCTCACTGGGTCTTTTTTTTAGGTTAGAGGAGGAGGGAGGGTGGGATACTCTACAAGTGTAGAGTATCGGGATTCCTCTCTGTTCCAATTTATTGGGGAAAAAAAAATCTCTCTCTCCCAGACCTCCCTGCGCGACCACTTCCGGGTTTAGATATTTTTAAAGAAAAAACCCGCGAAAAAGTAAGTTAAAAATAACCGCTTACCCGCAGCACTCCTCTCGCGAATCTCCCCCTCTCTGCTGCACTTCCAAGACGCAATGAGGCCGATTCACTGAGGTGAGTAACTTTTTTTTTTAAAAAAAAATCTCTCTCTCCCAGACCTCCCTGCGCGACCACTTCCGGGTTTAGATATAAAACCTCCCTGCGCGACCACTTCCGGGAAATAAAGGCTTTTATTGCCAACAATAACAGAGCTACTACACGATCCCAGACTAAAGGGTCACCAGGCAGAGCAGTGACCTTTATACCTCTCCCAGGAGGCAGAGCCGACTGGGGTGTACCATAGGACTATATTAACAGGTAGAACAGCCCAACCCTAACCCCAACAGTAACATATCTACAGACTCATCGTACTGGCCAGACCATGGCTCAGCACTACCTGGTGGGAACCAACAATGGTTCACCACAGGCGTTTGATAAGGTCCCCCATGGTCGGCTTATGATGAAAGTAAGGAGGTGTGGGATAGAGGGAAAGTTGGCCGATTGGATAGGTAACTGGCTGTCTGATCGAAGACAGAGGGTGGTGGTGGATGGAAAAATTTCGGACTGGAGGCAGGTTGCTAGCGGAGTGCCACAGGGATCAGTGCTTGGTCCTCTGCTCTTTGTGATTTTTATGAATGACTTAGAGGAGGGGGCTGAAGGGTGGATCAGTAAATTTGCTGATGACACCAAGATTGGTGGAGTAGTGGATGAGGTGGAGGGCTGTTGTAGGCTGCAATGAGACATAGATAGGATGCAAAGCTGGGCTGAAAAATGGCAAATGGTGTTTAACCCTGATAAATGTGAGGTGATTCATTTTGGTAGGACTAATTTAAATGTGGATTACAGGGTCAAAGGTAGGGTTCTGAAGACTGTGGAGGAACAGAGAGATCTTGGGGTCCATAGAACATAGAACATAGAACAGTACAGCACAGAACAGGCCCTTCGGCCCACGATGTTGTGCCGACCTTCATCTGAAACCAAGATCAAGCTATCCCACTCCCTACCATCCTGGTGTGCTCCATGTGCCTATCCAATAACCGCTTAAATGTTCCTAAAGTGTCTGACTCCACTATCACTGCAGGCAGTCCATTCCACACCCCAACCACTCTCTGCGTGAAGAACCTACCTATATCTCCCACCATGAACCCTATAGTTATGCCCCCTCGTAATAGCTCCATCCACCCGAGGAAATAGTCTTTGAACGTTCACTCGATCTATCCCCTTCATCATTTTATAAACCTCTATTAAGTCTCCCCTCAATCTCCTCCGCTCCAGAGAGAACAGCCCCAGCTCCCTCAACCTTTCCTCATAAGACCGACACTCCAAACCAGGCAGCATCCTGGTAAATCTCCTCTGCACTCTTTCCAGCGCTTCCACATCCTTCTTATAGTGAGGTGACCAGAACTGCACGCAATATTCCAAATGCGGTCTCACCAAGGTCCTGTACAGTTGCAGCATAACCCCACGGCTCTTAAACTCCAACCCCCTGTTAATAAAAGCTAACACACTATATGCCTTCTTCACAGCTCTATCCACTTGAGTGGCAACCTTTAGAGATCTGTGGATATGGACCCCAAGATCTCTCTGTTCCTCCACAGTCTTCAGAACCCTACCTTTGACCCTGTAATCCACATTTAAATTAGTCCTACCAAAATGAATCACCTCACATTTATCAGGGTTAAACTCCATTTGCCATTTTTCAGCCCAGCTTTGCATCCTATCTATGTCTCTTTGCAGCCTACAACAGCCCTCCACCTCATCCACTACTCCACCAATCTTGGTGTCATCATCAAATTTACTGATCCACCCTTCAGCCCCCTCCTCTAAGTCATTAATAAAAATCACAAAGAGCAGAGGACCAAGCACCGATCCCTGCGGCACTCCGCTAGCAACCTGCCTCCAGTCCGAAAATTTTCCATCCACCACCACCCTCTGTCTTCGATCAGACAGCCAGTTACCTATCCAATCGGCCAACTTTCCCTCTATCCCACACCTCCTTACTTTCATCATAAGCCGACCATGGGGGACCTTATCAAACGCCTTACTAAAATCCATGTATATGACATCAACCGCCCTACCTTCATCAACACACCTAGTTACCTCCTCAAAAAATTCTATCAAATTTGTGAGGCACGATTTGCCCTTCACAAATCCGTGCTGACTATCTCGGATTAATCCGCATCTTTCTAAATGGTCGTAAATCCCATCCCTAAGGACCTTTTCCATCAATTTACCAACCACCGAAGTCAGACTAACCGGTCTATAATTACCAGGGTCATTTCTATTCCCTTTCTTAAACAGAGGAACAACATTTGCCACTCTCCAGTCCTCTGGCACCATCCCCGTGGACAGCGAGGACCCAAAGATCAAAGCCAAAGGCTCTGCAATCTCATCCCTCGCCTCCCAAAGAATCCTAGGATACATTTCATCAGGCCCAGGGGACTTATCGACCTTCAGTTTATTCAAAACTGCCAATACATCCTCCCTCCGAACATCTATTTCCTCCAGCCTATTAGCCTGTAACACCTTCTCTTCCTCAAAAACATGGCCCCTCTCCTTGGTGAACACTGAAGAAAAGTATTCATTCATCACCTCGCCTATCTCTACTGATTCCATACACAAGTTCCCACCACTGTCCTTGACCGGCCCTAACCTCACCCTGGTCATTCTTTTATTCCTCACATAAGAGTAAAAAGCCTTGGGGTTTTCCTTGATCCGACCCGCCAAGGACTTCTCATGTCCCCTCCTAGCTCTCCTCAGCCCCTTTTTCAGTCCATATCCACAGATCTCTCAAGGTTTCCACTCAAGTGGATAGAGCTGTGAAGAAGGCCTGTGTTAGCTTTTATTAACAGGGGGTTGGAGTTTAAGAGCCGTGGGGTTATGCTGCAACTGTACAGGACCTTGGTGAGACCACATTTGGAATATTGTGTGCAGTTCTGGTCACCTCACTATAAGAAGGATGTGGAAGCGCTGGAAAGAGTGCAAAGGAGATTTACCAGGATGCTGCCTGGTTTGGAGGGTAGGTCTTATGAGGAAAGGTTGAGGGAGCTGGGGCTGTTCTCTCTGGAGCGGAGGAGGCTGAGGGGAGACTTAATAGAGATTTATAAAATGATGAAGGGGACAGATAGAGTGAACGTTCAAAGACTATTTCCTCGGGTGGATGGAGCTATTACAAGGGGGCATAACTATCGGGTTCGTGGTGGGAGATATAGGAAGGATATCAGAGGTAGGTCCTTTACACAGAGAGTGGTTGGGGTGTGGAATGGACTGCCTGCAGTGATAGTGGAGTCAGACACTTTAGAAACATTTAAGCGGTTATTGGATAGGCACATGGAGCACACCAGGATGATAGGGAGTGGGATAGCTTGATCTTGGTTTCAGATAAAGCTCGGCACAACATCGTGGGCCGAAGGGCCTGTTCTGTGCTGTACTGTTCTATGTTCTATGTTCAGAGTAAAGCTCCCTCTACACTGTCCCCCATGAAACACTCCCAGGACAGGTCCAGCACGGTTTTAGGTACGGAGTAAAGCATCAAGGAGTTAGGTTTGTATTTCTGGAGCCAAAGGTAACAAAGTTGTGTCAGGTGAATCAAAGATTGAAATGAGCTGCCTTGACTCTTGCAGTTGGTGTCAGAGTGAAAACTGCAGACAGAGAGACAGAAGATTTATCCACATTTACTGCGAGTGTTTCACCTGGAAGAAGCAAAGCCCAGATGTGCAATTGTGTGGATGATTTATCAGAACCATCTCCCCATTGGTTAGCAATGTGAGTTGAGGCTGCTTGTTCGGGCACATTGTGAGCTTGCAGCTTGTTTCCAATGCAGAGGGAATCAATGTTTACCATGGGCTTCCTGTTCATCTGCAGCAACTTGCTATCTTTCTGTGCTTTCAAAGTTGTCAGTAATTGCTGCTTTTTTGATCTGGGTGAAGGCTGGTATTAACCTGCAGCAATAACTGCATCCACAGTAATCTCCAAACCTCATCTGAATGGAAAGCCTTGGCAATGATTCAGTCACTCAGTGTGTCAGTAATTGCTTCCACATTTCCATGCTTTAACCATTTGGAAGGTGCTGTTATTCTGGCCCCAGGAATGTTGGCTCAGAAACTGGGGAGCTGGTGCAGACTCATCAACTGAGGCTTAGGAAAATACAGTAAGAAATCTAACAACACCAGGTACAACAACGCCAGCATCTCCACATCATGCTTAGGAAAATGGCAGGCTTCATTCCTGGCCTATTCTTCAAGAGTAATCAGTGCTGAAGATGAATGACTCATTAGTGGTTCATAATTCGAGTTTTTTATTCATTCACAGGATGTGGGCCTGACTGGCTAGACCAGCACTCATTGCCCATCCCTAATTGCCCCTTGAGCAGGTGTGGGTGAGCTGCCTTCTCGAATCCCTGCAGTCTGAGGTGTAGGTACACCCACAGTGCTGTTAGGGAGGGAGCTCCAGGATATTACATCATGGGCTTGAAGGGGAGGATGGGTTGGGGGTGGAGGGGGTGAATCGTCTCCCTCAAAAGATCTCTGCTGAAGTTGGACCTTAATGTCACCCCCCCCCCCCCCCCCCCACCGCCCCCAGAACTATATTTACGGCAAGGAAACACACTAATTATATTCAAGTACTTTGGAAAGAGGTTCCCGCCTTTCCTGGTGAAATTGGAAAACGCAATCTTGTCAGCGGGATTCTCCTTTCCCAGCTCTCACAGGATGTTCCAAATGCACCAGTGATTGGTGGGAAAAACGGGAGCAATTCCTGCTCAGCCAAGTTGATGTGGCGCGAACCCCTCAAACTATAAACACCCCCCACCCCCGGGAACAAACGCACGACCTGTTCCGGGAATGAGCTGTCTGCCTCAGCGCTCCCGAGGCGTGGGAGGAAAATCCGAATTGGAATTAACTCTACCCAGAATAATTGATTCTAGAAGCTCCTGCACTGATATTAAACTGACTGGTCTGTAATTGCTGCGCTTATCCAGGGTGTAACATTTGAAATTCTCAGCCTCTGGCATCTCTCCTGAGTCGAGAGAATTCTGGAAGAATATGGCCAACATCCCGGCAATTCCATTCTCACTTCCTTCAATATCCTTGGATCCATCTCATCCGGTCCCGGGGACTTGCCAACTTTCAGTACCAACAGTCCAGTCAACATTTCCTCTTTTTCAATTTGAACCCTTCTGGGGACAGAGTTTCACCGTCTGTCACCATGTCCTGGGTAGCATCCACGTCCTTGGTAAAGACAGATGCAAAGTATTAGTTTAATTCCTCAGCCTCTGCCCCCATGTGTAAATTCCCTTTTTGGTTCCTAATCGATCCTATTCTTTTTACCACCCTTTTACTATTTATCGGCCTATAGAAGACTTTGGGAGGGGACAGAGGTTCAAGGTGAGGGGCAGGAGGTTGAGGGGGGATGTTGAGGGAAAACCTTTTTACCCAGAGGGTGGTGAGGGTCTGGAATGCGCTGCCTGGGAGGGTGGTGGAGACGGGATGTCTCACATCCTTTAAAAAGTATCTGGATGAGTGCTTGGCACATCATAACATTCAGGGCTATGGGCCAAGTGCTGGCAGATGGGATTAGGTGGGAGTTGAGGTGTTTCTAATGTGTTGGTGCAGACTCGATGGGCTGAAGGACCTCTTCTGTGCTGTATGATTCTATATTATTTCAGCCTTTTCCGTCTCCAGCTGCAGTGAAGCGTTATTCTTGTTGTTGATTCCAGTTTGACTGTGAACCAGGTTCAGTTCCAGTGAAGAGTTTTCCATTCTGTGACACTGCTCATTATAGTTTCTTTATCTGCTGATTAGGTGGAACTCTCTGACTTTCCCTCGATCATAATTAGCTGGCTCTGCATTGCCATCTGCTATTACCGTTTGTCAGTATTTTCAAAAATGTTTATGTTTAAAGCATCCGCGTTCCTTCCCTCTCTCACTTTTATGTCATTTGTTTAAATGCTGTCTTGTTCTTTCGTAGCATCACTGGGCAGTGGGGGGGTTTCTATCCCAATTTGGAAGTTCTATGCGCTCCATGATGTGGAGGTTACAGTACCTGTCAAAGGCTTTTAATTTCTCATCAAAGCTGGCTGATGATTCATCAATGCCTTGCATTTGGATTACTTCATTTGCAAACTCACCAAACAAATATAAACCAGTCTGGGGGAATTTTCCTGCCCCTCCCCCCGCCACGGGAATTGTATTGGGAAAGGGGTCTCTGCAAAGACCCGTTGACCTTGGTTGGGATTTTCTGGTTTTGGGGCGAACGCGGCTGTAAAGTCCCGCCCGATGACTCTGGACTTCTTTCCCATTTAATCCTGATGTATTCTGGTAATTTCAGAAATATTCTTCTCCAGGATGCGTAATTCTGCATCAGGTTCAACCGTGTCACAAAGTCGATTTCTGATCCATAGTGTTTAAGAACAGTTTCCAATCCTGTGAGACTTTCAAAGGCGGTGCCACAGTAAGTGTTTTGTTTTAAAAAGTCTTCCCATTTTTATTAGGTTTTGGCGGGATCTCGCTGTGAAAGAGGTCTCGGCCTCTTTGTTCCCCCATATTGACTGGGAATCCCTTACAACCAGGGGCTCGGATAGAGAGCAATTTGTTAGATGTGTCCAGGAGGGCTTTTTGATACAGTATGTTGACAATCCAACCAGGGAGGGGGCCGTACTAGACTGGGTCTTGGGGAATGAGCCGGGCCGGGTGATCGATGTTTCAGTGGGGGAGCATTTTGGGCTGAGCGACCATAATTCCATAAGATTTCGGGTAGTCAAGGATAAGGACAAGAGTGGCCCTCGGGTGAGGGTGTTTAATTGGGCGAGGGCCAATGACATCCAAATTAGACAGGAACTGGGGAATGGGGATTGGGAGCGGCTCGGAGGGCAAATCCACATCTGGCATGTGGGAGGCTTTTAAAGGCCGCTTGATTGAAGTACAGGACAGGCACGTCCCTGTAAAAATGAAAGATAGAAATGGCAGGATTCAGGAACCATGGATGATGAGGGAAATTGTAAGCTTCGTCAAAAGGAAAAAGGAAGCATATGATATGTCTAGGCATCTAAAATCTGACAAAGTCCTTGAGGAGTACAGTGAAAGTAGGAAGGAACTTAAACGTGGAATTCGGAGGGCTAAAAGGGGCCATGAAATGTCTTTAGCAAACAGGTCAAGGAGAATCCCAACACTTTTTATGCATTTATTAGGAGCAAGAGGATAGCATGAGAAAGAGTAGGCCCTCTCAAAGACAATGGTGGGAAGTTATACGTGGAGCCACAGGAAGTGGGTGAGATCCTTAATGAGTTCTTTGTATCAGTATTTCACCAAGGAGAAGGACATGATTAATGTTGAGGGCAGGGATAGGTGTGTGAATGCTCTAGAGAATGTTAATATATCAGTGGTGGGAGTGTTGAGTATCCTAAATTGCATTAATGTGGATAAGTCCCTGGGGCCGGATGGGATCTCTCCCAGGTTACTGCAGGAGGCAAGGGGAGAAATAGCTGGGGCCTTAACAGATGTCCTCACATTCTCTTTGACTACAGGTGAGGTTTCAGAGGATGAGGAAGAACTTCTGCACTCAGAGAGATGTCAACCTGTGGAATTCTCTCCCACAGAAAGCTGTTGGGGCCAGTTTAGAACATAGAAAGCCACAGCACAAACAGGCCCTTCGGCCCACAAGTTGCGCCGATCACATCCCCACCTCTAGGCCTATCTATAGCCCTCAATCCCATTAAATCCCATGTACTCATCCAGAAGTCTCTTAAAAGACCCCAACGAGTTTGCCTCCACCACCACCGACGTCAGCCGATTCCACTCACCCACCACCCTCTGAGTGAAAAACTTACCCCTGACATCTCCTCTGTACCTACCCCCCAGCACCTTAAACCTGTGTCCTCTCGTAGCAACCATTTCAGCCCTTGGAAATAGCCTCTGAGAGTCTACCCTATCCAGATCTCTCAACATCTTGTAAACCTCTATCAGGTCACCTCTCATCCTTCGTCTCTCCAGGGAGAAGAGACCAAGCTCCCTCAACCTATCCTCATAAGGCATGCCCCCCAATCCAGGCAACATCCTTGTAAATCTCCTCTGCACCCTTTCAATGGCTTCAACATCTTTCCTGTAATGAGGTGACCAGAACTGCGCGCAGTACTCCAAGTGGGGTCTAACCAGGGTCCTATAAAGCTGCAGCATTATCTCCCGACTCCTAAACTCAATCCCTCGATTAATGAAGGCTAGTACGCCGTACGCCTTCTTGACCGCATCCTCCACCTGCGAGGCCGATTTAAGAGTCCTATGGACCCGGACCCCAAGGTCCTTCTGATCCTCTACACTGCTAAGAATGGTACCCTTCATATTATACTGCTGCTTCATCCCATTGGATCTGCCAAAATGGATCACTACACACTTATCCGGGTTGAAGTCCATCTGCCACTTCTCCGCCCAGTCTTGCATTCTATCTATGTCTCGCTGCAACTTCTGACATCCCTCCAAACTATCCACAACACCACCTACCTTGGTGTCGTCAGCAAACTTACCAACCCATCCCTCCACTTCCTCATCCAGGTCATTTATGAAAATGACAAACAGCAAGGGTCCCAGAACAGATCCCTGGGGCACTCCACTGGTCACTGACCTCCATGCAGAGAAAGACCCCTCTGTTAGATATGTTCAAGAGGGAGCTGGACGTGTCCCTTGTGGCGAAAGGGATGAAGGGGTCTGGAGAGAAAGTGGGAGTGGGATACTGACAGCGCATGATCACCCATGATTAAATTGAATGGTGGAGCAGGCTCGAAGGGCTGAATGGCCTCCTCCTGCTCCTATTTTCTATGTTTCTATGACTGAGGAATAGCCAATGTTGTTTCCTTGTTTAAGAAAGGAAGCAGAGATAATCCAGGAAATTATAGGCCGGTGAGCCTGATGTCGGTGGTGGGGAAGCTTTTGGAGAAGATACTGAGGGACAGGATATATGCACATTTGGAGGAAAATGGACTGGTTGGTGACAGACAGCATGGTTTTGTACGGGGAAGGTCATGTCTCACCAACTTGATTGAGGTTTTTGAAGAGGTGACAAAGATAATTGATGAGGGAAGGGTTGTGGATGTAGTTTATATGGACTTTAGTAAGGTGTTTGACAAGGTCCCACTGGGACAAAACTAAAATCCCATGGGATTTGGGGTGGGCTGGCTAGATGGATACAGAACTGGCTGGGTTATAGAAGGCAGAGAGTAGCGGTGGAATGGTGTTTTTCAGAATGGGGATCTGTAGCTAGTGGTGTTTCGCAGGGATCAGCGCTGGGACCTCTGTTGTTTGTAGTATATATAAATGATCTGGAGGAAAATGTGGGGGGTCTGATTAGTAAGTTTGCGGATGTCACAAAGATTGGTGGAGCTGCTGATAGTGCCGGGGATTGTCAGAGGATACAACAGGATAGAGATAGATTGGAGATTTGGGCACAGAAATGGCAGATGGAGTTTAGAAACATAGAAACATAGAAAAACTACAGCACAAAGCAGGCCCTTCGGCCCCACAAGTTGTGCCGAACATATCCCTACCTTATAGGCCTACCTATAACCCTCCATCCTATTAAGTCCCATGTACTCATCCAGGAGTCTCTTAAAAGACCCTATTGAGTTCGCCTCCACCACCACTGACGGCAGCCGATTCCACTCGCCCACCACCCTCTGTGTGAAAAACTTCCCCCTAACATTTCCCCTGTACCTACCCCCCAGCACCTTAAACCTGTGTCCTCTCATAGCAGCCATTTCCACCCTGGGAAAAAGCCTTTGAGAGTCCACCCGACCTATGCCTCTCAACATCTTATATACCTCTATTAGGTCTCCTCTCTATATGAACGGAGTGGGAATGGAGGGATACAAAAGAGTGGTCTAGTTTGGACCAGGGAGAGGCGCGGGCTAATTGATCTTTGTTTCTCGTTTCAAGGCTTCATTCTATGATCATCTTGCTGGTGCCAGTACAGAGCGAGACTGCGGATAGTTGGGAACCTGTCTCGGGGGCAGGGAATTCAGATGGTGTTCGTAAAGCAGAAGTGGAAATGAATAGGGTTGGGAAGCATTTTCTGATCAGGGCCAGTGTGATCTCCTGGACTCGTTTCGATCGCCACAGGGGGTCGGAGAGGAATTTCCCAGATTTTTTTTCTCCCCATATTGGCCCTGGGGTTTTCACTCTGGGTTTTCGCCTCTCCCTGGAGATCACATGGTCTGGAATGGGGGGGTGGGGGTGAGTTAATAGGTTGTGATGAACAAAGCATCGTAGCTGTGAGGGACAGCTCGGTGGATAGGATATTAGGATGTAGATAGGCTGGAAAATTGGGCGGGGATCCTGGATTCAGGATTCAATCCTGGACCGGGGAGCGGCGCGGGCTTGGAGGGCCGAAGGGCCTGTTCCTGTGCTGTATTGTTCTTTGTTCTTTGTTCTCTCATCCTACGTCGTTCCAAGGAGAAAAAATCTGGACAAATGCGAGATGGTGCATTTTGGAGGATCAAATTTAGGTGTGAATTATGTTGTAAATGGCAGAACCCTGCGGAACATTAACATACAGAGGGATCTGGGCGGCAGGTCCACAGTTCCCTAAAAGTGGCAACACAGGTGGCCAAGGTGATTAGGAAGGCATACGGCATGCTTGCGTTCGTCAGTCGGGGCACTGAGTGCAGGAGTTGGGAAATCATGTTGCAGCTATATAAAACCTTTGGTAGGCCGCATTTGGAGCCTTGTGTGAAGTTCTGGTCACCACACTACCAGAAGGACATGGAAACTTTGGAGAGAGTGCAAAGAAGGTTCACCAGGATGTTGCCTGGTCTCGAGGGTGTTGGCTATGAGGAGAGGTTGAATAAACTAGGATTGTTTTCACTGGAAAGACGGAGGCTGAGGGGAGACCTGATAGAGGTCTACAAAATTATGAGAGGCACAGACAGGGTGGATAGTCAGAGGCTTTTCCCCAGGGTGGAAGTGTCAATTACAAGGGGGCACAGGTTCAAGGTGAGAGGGGGAAAGTTTAAGGGAGATGTGCGGGGGAAGTTTTTCACTCAGAGAGTGGTGGGTGCCTGGAACGCGCTGCCAGAGGAGGTGGTGGAAGCAGGCACATTAGCAACATTTAAGAGGCATCTGGATGGGTGCATGAACAAGGAGGGAATAGAGGGATACGGACCGAGTAAGGGCAGAAGGTGTTTTAGTTTAGTTAGGGCATCATGATGGGCACAGGTTTGGAGGGCCGAAGGGTCTGTTCCTGTACTGTACTTTTCTTTGTTCTTTGTTCTCTTGTTTTTTTGTAGCAATTCCCTTTCTCGAATATTCTCGACCTTGCACACACGACCAGGAAGTATTTTAGAGTTTGAACATTATTGTCCTGGCACTGGCTGAGGTTTTTATACTGGTGATATATTTTCTTCATTTTATTGGGGTGACACGGTGGCACAGTGGTTAGCACAGCTGCCTCACAGCGCCAGGGACCTGGGTTTTAATTCCCGGCTTGGGTCACTGTCTGTGTGGAGTCTGCACGTTCTCCCCGTGTCTGCGTGGGTTTCCTCCGGGTGCTCCGGTTTCCTCCCACAGTCTGAAAGACGTGCAGGTTAGGGTACATTGACCCGAACAGGCGCCAGACTGTCGCAACTAGGGGAATTTCACAGGAACTTCATTGCAGTGTTAATGTAAGCCTTACTTGTGACTGATAAATAAACTTTAACTTTTTGTCAGAATTGAGCTGATGTGAATTTTAAAAGATTTAAAATAGTTTTTAACCGTTCTGTCTTTATTCCTTGTGTTTTTAGTCTGGTCAGAATGCACCCCCGCCCCTTTAATTATCCAGCTTCGAATTTCTCTCTCTGAGGCTCTGGGTAGTTCCAGAAGATGCCACCATAGAAACATAGAACAGTACAGCACAGAACAGGCCCTTCGGCCCACGATGTTGTGCCGAGCTTTATCTGAAACCAAGATCAAGCTATCCCACTCCCTATCATCCTGGTGTGCTCCATGTGCCTATCCAATAACCGCTTAAATGTTCCTAAAGTGTCTGACTCCACTATCACTGCAGGCAGTCCATTCCACACCCCAACCACTCTCTGCGTAAAGAACCTACCTCTGATATCCTTCCTATATCTCCCACCACGAACCCTATAGTTATGCCCCCTTGTAATAGCTCCATCCACCCGAGGAAATAGTCTTTGAACGTTCACTCTATCTATTCCCTTCATCATTTTATAAACCATGTTCTATATTAAGTAGGTTCAGTGTTTTGTATCATTGAACAACATGTGACTATGTACATACAAGAACAACATAGAACAATACAGCACAGGAACAGGCCCTTCGGCCCTCCAAGCCCGCGCCGCTCCCTGGTCCAAACTAGACCATTCTTTTGTATCCCTCCATTCCCACTCCATTCATGTGGCTATCTAGATAAGTCTTAAACGTTCCCAGTGTGTCCGCCTCCACCACCTTGCCCGGCAACGCATTCCAGGCCCCCACCACCCTCTGTGTAAAATACGTCCTTCTGATATCCATGTTAAACCTCCCCCCCCTCACCTTGAACCTATGACTCCTCGTGAACGTCACCACCGACCTGGGAAAAAGCTTCCCACCGTTCACCCTATCGATGCCTTTCATAATTTTATACACCTCTATTAGGTCACCCCCTCATCCTCCGTTTTTCCAGTGAGAACAACCCCAGTTTACCCAATCTCTCCTCATAACTAAGCCCTTCCATACCAGGCAACATCCTGGTAAACCTCCTCGACACTCTCTCTAAAGCCTCCACGTCCTTCTGGTAGTGTGGTGACCAGAACTAGGCGCAGTATTCCAAGTGCGGCCGAACCAACGTTCTATACAACTGCAACATCAGACCCCAACTTTTATACTCTATGCCCCGTCCTATAAAGGCAAGCATGCCATATGCCTTATTCGCTACCTTCTCCACCTGAGACATCACCTTCAAGGATCTGTGGACTTGCACACCCAGGTCCCTCTGCGTATCTACACCCTTTATGGTTCTGCCATTTATCGTATAGCTCCCCTCTACGTTAGTTCTACCAAAATGCATCACTTCGCATTGATCTGGAGTGAACTCCATCTGCCATTTCTTTGCCCAAATTTCCAGCCTATCTATATCCTTCTGCAGCTTCTGACAATGTTCCTCACTATCTGCAAGTCCAGCCATTTTTGTGTCGTCCGCAAACTTACTGATCACCCCAGTTACACCTTCTTCCAGATCGTTTATATAAATCACAAACAGCAGAGGTCCCAATACAGAGCCCTGCGGAACACCACTAGTCACAGGCCTCCAGCCGGAAAAAGACCCTTCCACTACCACCCTCTGTCTTCTGTGACCAAGCCAGTTCTCCACCCATCTAGCCACCTCCCCCTTTATCCCATGAGATCCAACCTTTTTCACCAACCTACCATGAGGGACTTTGTCAAACGCTTTACTAAAGTCCATATAGACGACATCCACGGCCCTTCCCTCGTCAACCATTCTAGTCACTTCTTCAAAAAACTCCACCAGGTTAGTGAGGCATGACCTCCCTCTCACAAAACCATGCTGACTACATATACAGAGGGAATAGCTCCCCGTTAGGAGTTAACTCCATGCTGACTTCTACACAGCTCTCTATCCAGTCCACAACTCTCAGTAGACTCTGTCTATATGGCACTGTGGTCAGTACAGTTCCCAGCCCCACCTTAACCCTAACTATTCCAGATACGTTTATACCACAAAATCCACAGTCTTGTTTGCTGGAGGCATTGTGGGCTTTCGATACAAGGAGCAGGATTTTCCCACCGCGCTCACCCCGAAACCAGAAAATCCCACCCGAGGTCTATGGACTTTTCCATGATCCGCCCCTCACCTGCTCCGATTCCCGTGGCGAGTGGAACAGGATGATTCACCCCAAGGTGTGAGTGGAGCCATTGGCTGTCTCTGCTAACTGTGGTTATCGAAGGGTTAAGCAGGCCTGCGATCAGGCAAGGCTTCCAGCTCACTGCAGAGGTGTGGGATCAGTGGATCTGATGGGGATCAGTGGGTCTGATGTGATCTGTGAGTCTCATTCTCTGCAGTAAACTTTGTGAATTACAGAGTTGCTGAATGAGGAGGGGAATCAGCAGAGTTTTAGTGACAGAGTGAAATGATTTGAGTTTGCAGTTTGTAAGCCTGAGAGTGGGGAGAGGGGATTTGAGTAAATCCAGGGCTTTAAGGTCTCCTCCCAGGGGTTGGGACTGGCACGATCGCGTGACTGGGAGCTCTGACCTGAGTTTAGCTGCAGACTGGGCTGTTTTTGGGCTGTTTTCTGGGCTGTGTCTGGTTATAATTTCCACGCTCACCACAGCACCGAAAGCAGATTTATTGTCCTGAGGTGTGGAACAAGGGCCTCTGATGTAGCTGTAACATTTCCTGTGACTTGGCAATGCTCAGACGCTGCCTCTCGTTAGCCTCCCTGCTGCTTGCTTGGATTCCACCTCCAGACTTTTCCAAATGCAGCAATTTCCTTTCGGAGCTGCCTGTTGCTGATAAATTATCCTGAAAATTCTCCCAGATCCAAACGCCTGAGTGAGGCGTAACAACAACAACTTGGAGTTATATAGAGCCTTTAATAGGACAGGCCATTTCAAACCCATCACCATCAAGTCACAGATTAATTACAGCACAGAAGGAGGCCATTCAGCCCATCAACTCAATGCTAGCTCTCAGTAGTTCTCCCTGCCCTGTAACCTTGCGCATTTAGCATGGCCAATCCACCGAACCAGCACATCTTTCAGACTGTGGGAGGAAATCAGAGCACCCGGTGAAAACCCACGCAGACACGGGGAGAATGTGCAAACTCCACACTGACAGTGACCCAAGCCGGGAATCGAAGCCAGGTCCCTGGCGCTGTGAGGCAGCAGTGCTGACCTCTGTGCCACCGTGCCGCAACTGTGCAAGTAGCCCGCTTGATTGGCACCACATCCACAAACTTTCACTCCCTCCACCAGCGTACAGTGGCAGCTGTGTGTACCAGCCACAAGATTCACTGCAACAATTCACCTTCCAAACCCACCACCTCTACCATCTCGAAGGACAAGGGCAGCAGATAGCTGGAAACACCACCCCCTGGAGGTTCCCCTCCAAACCACTCACCATCCTCACTTGGAAATATATCATGATGTGGAGATGCCGGCGTTGGACTGGGGTAAACACAGTAAGAAGTTTAACAACACCAGGTTAAAGTCCAACAGGTTTATTGGGTAGCAAAAGCCACTAGCTTTCGGAGCACTGCTCCTTCGTCAGGTGAGTGGGAATTCTGTTCACAAACAGGGCACAAAGACACAAACTCAATTTACAGAATGACGATTGGAATGCGAGTGTTTACAGCTAATCAAGTCTTAAAGGTACAGACAATGTGAGTGGAGAGAGGGTTAAGCACAGGTTAAAGAGATGTGTATTGTCTCCAGACAGGACAGTTAGTCAGATTTTGCAAGCCCAGGCAAGTCGTGGGGGTTACAGATAGTGTGACATGAACCCAAGATCCCGGTTGAGGCCGTCCTCATGTGTGCGGAACGTGGCTATCAGTCTCTGCTCAGTGACTCTGCGCTGCCGTGTGTCGTGAAGGCCGCCTTGGAGAACGCTTACCCGAAGATCAGAGGCCGAATGCCCATGACCGCTGAAGTGCTCCCCCACAGGAAGAGAACAGTCTTGCCTGGTGATTGTCGAGCGGTGTTCATTCATCCGTTGTCACAGCGTCTGCATGGTCTCCCCAATGTACCATGCCTCCGGACATCCTTTCCTGCAGCGTATCAGGTAGACAACGTTGGGGAACACTTCAGCGGTCACGGGCATTCGGCCTCTGATCTTCGGGTAAGCGTTCTCCAAGGCGGCCTTCACGACACACGACAGCGCAGAGTCGCTGAGCAGAGACTGATAGCCAAGTTCCGCACACATGAGGACGGCCTCAACCGGGATCTTGAGTTCATGTCACACTATCTGTAACCCTCACGACTTGCCTGGGCTTGCAAAATCTCACTAACTGTCCTGTCTGGAGACAATACACATCTCTTTAACCTGTGGCTTAATGCTCTCTCCACTCACATTGTCTGTACCTTTAAGACTTGATTAGCTGTAAAGACTCGCATTCCAATCATTATTCTGTAAATTGAGTCTGTGTCTTTATATGCCCTGTTTGTGAACAGAATTCCCACTCACCTGACGAAGGAGCAGCGCTCCGAAAGCTAGTGGCTTGTGCTACCAAATAAACTTGTTGGACTTTAACCTGGTGTTGTGAGACTTCTTATTTGGAAATATATCGCCATTCCTTCACTGTGGCTGGGTCAGAATCCGGGAGCTCCCTCCCTAACAGCACTGTGGGTGTACCTACACCTCAGAGACTGCAGTGATTCAAGAATGCAGCTCACTACCACCTTCTCAAGGGGCAATTAGGGATTGAGAATAAATGCTGGCCCAGCCAGTAATTTTATTATGTGAGGCCCACATGGAATCATAGAATCCCTACAGTGCAGAAGGAGGCCATTCGGCCCATCGGGTCTGCACTGACCACAATCCCACCCATGCCCCATCCCCGTAACCCCATGTATTTACCCTCGCTAGTTCCCCTGACACTAAGGAGCAATTTAGCGCGGCCAATCTACTGAAACCACATATCCTGGAAATGAGTAAAAATAACCCTTCATCAGCAACGAGTTTGAACGCCACTTGCAGGATGATAGCGTGTATACAGCACAGAAACAGGCCATTTCCGTGGCAGAGAAATTGTTGGAGAAGATTGTTACAGATAGGATCTATACACATTTAGAACTGAAAAGTCTCATTAGCGATAGACAGCATGGTTTTGTACGAGGGAGGTCATGCCTCACAAATTTGGTTGAGTTTTTTGAGGAGGTGACAAAAACGATTGACGAGGGGAGGGCCGTGGATGTCGTCTACATGGATTTTAGTAAAGCATTTGACAAGGTCCCTCATGGCAGGCTGGTGCAAAAGGTTAAATCTCACGGGATAAAAGGTGAGCTAGCTAGATGGGTGGAGAACTGGCTTAGCCATAGAAGACAGAGGGGAGCAGTGGAGGGGTCTTTTTCCGGTTGGAGGTCTGTGACTAGTGGTGTTCCGCAGGGCTCTGTACTGGGACCTCTGCTGTTTGTGATATATATAAATGATTTGGAGGAAGATGTAGCTGGTGTGATCAGTAAGTTTGCGGACGACACAAAGATTGCAGGAGTTGCGGATAGTGATGAACATTGTCAGAGAATACAGCAGGATATAGATAGGCTGGAACATTGGGCGGAGAAATGGCAGGTGGAATTTAATCCAGATAAATGCAAAGTGATGCATTTTGGTAGATCTAATGCAGAGGGGAGCTATACAATAAATGGCAGAACCATCAGGAGTATAGACACACAGAGGGACCTGGGTGGATAAGTCCACAGATCCTTAAAGGTGGCAGCACAGGTGGAAAAGGTGGTGAAGAAGGCATATGGCATGCTTGCCTTTATTGGACGGGGCATCGAGTATAAAAGTTGGCATATGATGTTGCAGTTATATAGAACGTTGGTTAGGCCACATTTGGAATACTGCGTCCAGTTCTGGTCGCCACACTGCCAGAAGGACGTGGAGGCTTTGGAGAGAGTACAGAGAAGGTTTACCAGGATGTTGCCTGGTATGGAGGGTATTAGCTATGAGGTGAGATTGAGTAAACTGGGGTTGTTCTCCCTGGAAAGACGGAGGATGAGGGGCGACCTAATAGAAGTTTATAAAATTATGAAGGGCATAGATAGGGTGAACAGTTGGAAGCTGTTTCCCAGGTCGGAAATTACAAACACAAGGGGTCACAAGTTCAAGGCAAGGGGGAGCAAGGTTCAATACAGATATGCGGGGGCGTATTTTACAGAGGGTGGTGGGGGCCCGAATGCACTACCAAGCAAGGTGGTTGAGGCGGACACGCTGGGATCATTTAAGACTTATCTAGATAGCCACATGAACAGACTGGGAATAGAGGGATACAAACGGATGGTCTCGTTTGGATCAGGGAGCGGCGCAGGCTTGGAGGGCCGAAGGGCCTGTTCCTAGAACCATAGAAAATTACAGCTCAGAAACAGGCCTTTTGGCCCTTCTTGTCTGTGCCGAACCATTTTATGCCGAGTCCCACTGACCTGCACTTGGACCAGATCCCTCCACACCCCTCTCATCCATGAACCCGTCCAAGTTTTTCTTAAATGTTAAAAGTGACCCCGCATTTACCACTTTATCCGGCAGCTCATTCCACACTCCCACCACTCTCTGCGTGAAGAAGCCCCCCCTAATATTCCCTTTAAACTTTTCTCCTTTCACCCTTAACCCATGCCCTCTGGTTTTTTTCTCCTCTAGCCTCAGCGGAAAAAGCCTGCTTGCATTCATTCTATCTATACCCATCAAAATCTTATACACCTCTATCAAATCTCCCCTCAATCTTCTACGTTCCAGGGAATAAAGTCCCAACCTATTCAATCTCTCTCTGTAACTCAGCTTCTCAAGTCCCGGCAACATCCTTGTGAACCTTCTCTGCACTCTTTCAATCTTATTTACATCCTTCCTGTAACTAGGTGACCAAAACTGTACACAATACTCCAAATTCGGCCTCACCAATGCCTTATATAACCTTACCATAACACTCCAACTTTTATACTCGATACTCCGATTTATAAAGGCCAATGTACCAAAGGCACTCTTTACGACCCTATCCACCTGTGACGTCACTTTTAGGGAATTCTGTACCTGTATTCCCAGATCCCTCTGTTCAACTGCACTCTTCAGAGTCCTACCATTTACCCTGTACGTTCTTCTTTGGTTTGTCCTTCCAATGTGCAATATCTCACACTTGTCTGCGTTAAATTCCATTTGCCATTTTTCAGCCCATTTTTCTAGTTGGTCCAAATCCCTCTGCAAGCTTTGAAAACCTTCCTCACTGTCCACTACACCTCCAATCTTTGTATCATCAGCAAACTTGCTGATCCAATTGACCACATTATCATCCAGATCATTGATATAGAACATAGAACATAGAACAGTACAGCACAGAACAGGCCCTTCGGCCCACGATGTTGTGCCGAGCTTTATCTGAAACCAAGATCAAGCTATCCCACTCCCTATCATCCTGGTTTGCTCCATGTGCCTATCCAATAACCGCTTAAATGTTTCTAAAGTGTCTGACTCCACTATCACTGCAGGCAGTCCATTCCACACCCCAACCACTCTCTGCGTAAAGAACCTACCTCTGATATCCGTCCTGTATCTCCCACCACGAACCCTATAGTTATGCCCCCTTGTAATAGCTCCATCCACCCGAGGAAATAGTCTTTGAACGTTCACTCTATCTATCCCCTTCATCATTTTATACACCTCTATTAAGTCTCCCCTCAGCCTCCTCCGCTCCAGAGAGAACAGCCCTAGCTCCCTCAACCTTTCCTCATATGACCTACCCTCCAAACCAGGCAGCATCCTGGTAAATCTCCTCTGCACTCCTTCCAGCGCTTCCACATCCTTCCTATAGTGAGGTGACCAGAACTGCACACAATATTCCAAATGTGGTCTCACCAAGGTCCTGTACAGTTGCAGCATAACCCCACGGCTCTTAAACTCCAACCCCCTGTTAATAAAAGCTAACACACTATAGGCCTTCTTCACAGCTCTATCCGCTTGACTGGCAACCTTTAGAGATCTGTGGATATGGACCCCAAGATCTCTCTGTTCCTCCACAGTCTTCAGAACCCTACCTTTGACCCTGTAATCCACATTTAAATTTGTCCTACCAAAATGATATAGATGACAAACAACAATGGACCCAACACCGATCCCTGCGGCACACCACTAGTCACAGGCCTCCACTCAGAGAAGCAATCCTCCACAACCACTCTCTGGCTTCTTCCATTGAGCCAGTGTCTTATCCAATTTACTACCTCCCCATGTATACCTAGCGACTGAACCTTCCTAACTAACCTCCCATGAGGGACCTTGTCAAAGGCCTTGCTGAAATCCAGGTAGACAACATCCACCGCCTTCCCTTCATCCACTTTCCTGGTAACCTCCTCGAAAAACTCTAATAGATTGGTCAAACATGACCTACCACGCACAAAGCCATGTTGACTCTCCCTAATAAGTCCCTGTCTATCCAAATATTTGTAGATCCTATCCCGTATCACAGCTTCCAATAACTTGCCCACCACCGACGTCAAACTTACTGGCCAATAATTTCCCGGATTTCTTTTGGAACCTTTTTTAAACAACGGAACAACATGAGCCACCCTCCAATCATCCGGCACCTCCCCCGTGAATACTGACATTTTAAATATGTCTGCCAGGGCCCCTGCAAGTTCAACACTGGCTTCCCTCAAGGTCCGTGGGAATACCCTGTCCGGTCCTGGGGATTTATCCACTCTGATTTGCCTCAAGACAGCGAGCACCTCCTCCCCTTTAATCTGTAAAGGTTCCATGGCCTCCCTACCTGTTTGCCCTATTTCCGTAGACTCCATGCCCGTTTCCTCAGTAAATACGGATGCAAAAAAACCATTTAGTATCTCCCCCATCTCTTTTGGTTCCATACACAGTCTACCACTCTGGTCTTCAAGAGGACCAATTTTATCCCTCACTATCCTTTTGCTCCTAACATACCTATAGAAGCTCTTTGGATTTTCCTTCACTCTGTCTGCCAAAGCAACCTCATGTCTTCTTTTAGCCCTCCTGATTTCCCTCTTAAGTAGCTTCTTGCACTTTTTATACTCCTCGAGCATCTGATCTGTTCCTTGCTGCCTGTACATTTCATACAACTCTCTCTTCCTCTTAATCAGTGTTACAATCTCCCTCGAGAACCAAGGTTCCTTATTCCTATTTACTTTGCCTTTAATCCTGACAGGAACATACAAACTCTGCACTCTCAAAATTTCTCCTTTGAAGGCCTCCCACTTTCCATTTACATCCTTACCAGAGAACAGCCTGTGCCAATCCACACTTCCCAGATCCCTTCTCATTTCATCAAATTTGGCCTTTTTCCAGTTCAGAACTTCAACCCGAGGACCAGATCTATCCTTATCCACGATCAGGTTGAAACTAATGGCATTATAATCACTGGATCCAAAAGTGTTCCCTCACACTCACATCCATCACCTGCCCTAACTCATTTCCCAATAGGAGATCCAATATCGCATCCTCTCTAGTTGGCACCTCTATATACTGGTGTAGAAAATTCTCCTGAACACATTTTACAAACTCTACCACGTCTAAACCTTTAACAGTATGCGAGTCCCAATCTATATGTGGAAAATTAAAATCTCCTACTATCACAACTTTGTGTTTCTTGCAGTTGTCAGCTATCTCTCCGCTGATTTGCTCCTCCAATTCTCGCTGACTATTGGGTGGCCTATAATACAAGCCCATTAATGTGGTCATACCTTTCCTGTTTCTCAGCTCCACCCATAGGGCCTCTGTAGACAAGCTCCCTAATCTATCCTGCCTGAGTACCGCTGTAACATTTTCCCTGACCAACAATGCCACCCCCCCACCTTTCATCCCTCTGCCTCTATCCCGCCTGAAACATTGGAACCCTGGAACATTGAGCTGCCAGTCCTGCCCCTCCTGTAGCCAAGTTTCACTAATGGCTATAATGTCATATTTCCATGTGTCGATCCACGCCTTCAGCTCATCTGCCTTCCCCACAATACTCCTGGCATTGAAATAGACACACCTCAAAAAACTATTTCCATCACACTATACCCTTCCATTTGTGATTTTGCTTGAACTAACCTGTCTTTTTACCCCTGCTCCACTATCTGCTCTGGCACTCTGGTTCCCACCCCCCTGCAAATCTAGTTTAAACGCTCCCCATTAACACTAGCAAATCTCCCTGCAAGTATATTGGTCCCCTTGTAGTTTAGGTGTAATCCGTCTCTCTTGTACAGGTCCCACCTGCCCCAAAGGAGGTCCCAATGATCCAAGAATTGGAAACCCTGCCCCCTGCACCAGTTCCTCAGCCAGGTGTTTATCCGCCCAAGCATCCTACTCCTGCCCTCACTGGCATGTGGCTCAGGTAGCAATCCTGAGATTACTACCCTCGGGGTCCTGCTTTTTAACTTCCTTCCAAGCTCTTTGTACTCACTCTTTAGGACCTCCTCACTCTTCCTTCCTACGTCATTGGTACCGACGTGTACCACGACATCTGGCTGATCACCTTCCCACTTTAGAATGCTGTGCACGCGATCAGAGACATCGCTGACCTTGGCACCTGGGAGGCAACAAACCATGCGGGAGTCTCTGTCCCGACCACAGAACCTCCGGTCTGTACCTCTGACCATCGAGTCCCCTATCACTACTGCTCTCCCCTTCTTCATCCCACCCTTTTGCGCTGTAGAACCAGACTCAGTATCAGAGTTCCGGCTGTTGCAGCTTGTCCCAGGTAAAGCATCTCCCACAACAGTATCCAATTCAGTATACCTGTTGTGGAGGGGTATGTCCACAGGGGAACCCTGCTCTGCCTGTCCTTTCACACTGCCATTTCCTCTCCTTACAGTAACCCAATTTCCTGTGCTCTGCTGCTTAGGTGTAACTATCTCCCTAAAGCTACTGTCTATAAACTCCTCATTCTCCCGAATTAGATGGAGGTCATCAAGCTCCTGCTCCAGTTCCCTAACACGCTTTGCCAGCAGCTGCAGCTGAATGCATCTTTTGCAGGTGCTGTCGTCAGGGATACCGGATCTCCCACATCCTGCAAGAGGAGCATTCCAACATCCTGCCTGGCATTTTTTTTAGTCTGGGGAGAAACAAGAATAAACTTTCTGGGAAAGAAAAAACTTACTCTCGCCTCTGCCTGTTCTCGCCGAAGCCCGTTTTGAGCCAAAGCCCTTCAGCTCTCACTCTGTCCCCTGCTCACTCCGCTGCCCGCTAACGACGCTGCCCGCTCAAAGGTGCGGCCTACTTTTAAACCCTCCAAAACCTTCCCAGGCTGCTGCTGGGCCTACTTCCTGTTTTGAAAAAAAAACCTCCGATTTTTTTCACTAATTTAACTGAAAAATAAATAAATAAATAAAATGCACAAACAAGCTCCCTTACCCTCAGCCTGCTCCCGTGTTGTATTGTTCTTTGTTTCTTTTTGTTTACAACATAGAACATAGAAAAACTACAGCACAAACAGGCCCTTCGGCCCTGTACCTACCCCCCAGCACCTTAAACCTGTGTCCTCTCGTAGCAGACATTTCCACTCTGGGAAAAAGCCTCTGAGAGTCCACCTGATCTATGCCTCTCAACATCTTATACACCTCTATTAGGTCTCCTCTCATCCTACGTCTCTCCAAGGAGAAAAGACCGAGCTCCCTCAGCCTATCCTCATAAGGCATGCCACTCAATCCAGGCAACATCCTTGTAAATCTCCTCTGCACCCTTTCAATCTTTTCCACATCCTTCCTGTAATGAGGCGACCAGAACTGAGCACAGTACTCCAAGTGGGGCCTGACGAGGGTCTTATATAGCTGCATCATTATCCCCGGACTCCTAAACTCAATCCCTCGATTGATGAAGGCCAGCACACCATACACCTTCTTAACCACCTCTTCCACCTGCGGGGCCGATTTCAGAGTCCTATGGACCCGGACCCCAAGGTCCTTCTGATCCTCTACAGTACTAAGAGTCTTTCCCTTTATATTGTACTCCTTCATCCCATTTGACCTGTCAAAATGGACCACGACGCATTTATCTGGGTTTGTTTCATTCAGCTCGACCACTCCATGCTGGTGTTTCTGCTGCAGTTCAGCTTCCTCCCAGCTTTTCCCGTATAACTCTATCTCTGTTCCCCTCAATTTCCTTCTCTCTCAAATGCTTGTCCAGATTCCCCTGAAAGAGTATTTATACTCTTCCTGATAACCATTCCCTGTGGTACTGACTTCCACATTCTCACCAAGAACATCGAGGTTTCCCGCCTCCACTCCCTTCCCAGGCAGCGCATTCCAGATTCCCACCACCTTCTCAGTGAAAAAGCTTTTCTCAAATCCCCTCTGAATCTCCAGCCCCCACCCTAAAGCTTTGCCCCCTCGTGATTGACCCCACAAGGGGAACAGCTGCTCCCTACTCACCCTGTCCATGCCCCTCATAATCTCACACACCTCAATCATATCCCCGCTCAGCCTTCTCTGCTCTAGAGAAAACAATACCAGGTTAAAGGGTTGGTCTTTAACCTGGTGTTGTTAAACTTCTTACTGTGTTTACCCCAGTCCAACGCCGGCATCTCCACATCTAGAGAAAACAATCCAAGTCTACCCAGTCTCTCCTCACAGCTCAAATGCTCCATCCCAGGAAACATCCTGGTGAACCTCCTCTGTACTCCCTCTACTGGATGAGGTATATCTAGACTTCCAGAAGGTGTTTGACAAGGTGCCGCATAAAAGGCTGATCCAGAAGGTGAGATCACAGGGGATTGGGTGTAGAGTACTGGATTGGATTGAGGATTGGCTGACTGACAGAAAGCAGAGGATCAAAATAAACGGGTCCTTATCTGGCGAAATGTAACTAGCGGGGTGTCGCAGGGGTCAGTCCTCGGACCTCAGCTATTTACAATCTATACAAATGATCTGCAAGCACAGACAGAGTGTAACGTAGTGAAATTTGTGGATGATACTAAAATAGGCGGGAAAGCAGGCAGTGATGAGATAAAAGGTCGGCTTTTACAGTCCCCCTCGAGCGAGACCGGAAATTCCCACCCGAGGTCAGTGAACATTTCCGTTGTCCGGCCCTCGCCCGCTCCGATTCCATGGTGGGCAGGACAGTAGAATTCTGGTGAAAGAGTTTACAAATGGATATTGACAGGCTCGGGGAATTGGCCAGAATCTGGCAGGTGGAGTTTAATGGGGATAAATGCGAGATTATCCATTTTGGCCGGAAAAATAAAAGGGCAAATTACTATTTAAATGGGAAACAGATTCAAAAGGTGTCAGTGCAGAGGGATCTGGGTGTCCTTGTGCATGAGTCTTAGAAAGTCGGATTGCAGGTGCAGCACGTAATAGAAAAGGTAAATGGGATGTTGGCATTTATTGTCATAGAGTCAGAGAGGTTTACAGCATGGAAACAGGCCCTTCGGCCCAACTTGTCCATGCTGCCCTTTTTTTTAAAAACCCCTAAGCTAATCCCAATTGCCCGCATTTGGCCCATATCCCTCTATACCCATCGTACCCATGTAACTATCTAAATGCTTTTTAAAAGATAAAATTGTACCCGCCTCTACTACTACCTCTGGCAGCTTGTTCCAGACACTCACCACCCTCTGTGTGAAAAAATTGCCCCTTTGGACACTTTTGTATCTCTCCCCTCTCACCTTAAACCGATGCCCTCTAGTTTTAGACTCCCCTATCTTTGGGAAAAGATATTGACTATCTAGCTGATCTGTGCCCCTCATTATTTTATAGACTCTATAAGGTCACACCTCATCCTCCTAAGCTTCAGAGAAAAAAGTCCCAGTCTATCCAGCCTCTCCTTATAACTCAAACCATCAAGTCCCGGTAGCATCCTAGTAAATCTTTTCTGCACTCTTTCCAGTTTAATAATATCCTTTCTATAAGAGGGTGACCAGAACTGTACACAGTATCCCAAGTGTGGCCTTACCAATGAGCTGCAACATTCTCAGAGCTAATCTGGAGAGGGAAATCTCCGAGGGGATATACTCTCTCCTGGGGAGGGAATGCAGCAAAACGCAGAATTACAGAGTTGGATCTGTCATCAAGAATGAATTTGTGAACTAACTCCAGCTCAAACTGGCGAGGGGCCACTGTGGTCAGTGCTCACACCACCTCCCGACACCACAATCAAACCAAGGGCTAGGGTTCGGGTCGATGCCAAATCTGACCAAGCTCTCTGTGGAGTTCTGGAGAAGGACCGAAATATTCTTCTCAGAGGTTTCAATGTCACAGTTGGAAGAGTTTCCGGGGAAGGAACTGGAATCGTCATCTCCGTGGCATTATTCACCTCATCAAACATACCGACAATCGGTTTATCATAATCAACACCCTGTGCCACCCAAAATGTCATGGCAACAGCCACACCCAATCACTGGCACTTGGCTGATTACATCATCATCGTGCCCAGAAATGTCTGGACTGTCAGACCAATGAGAGGGGCTGATGTCACCAACTCATTCATTCAATTGTGTTGTTCAAATCGACAGCTGCAACTGAAGAGATGTCCACAAAAGATCAATGTTGAAGTTCTAAAGCATCCAATCGAAAGAGACCGATGGCTGAGCAAAAGCATTCAAACTTCAATCAGGGACAGAGAAAGTGTCCACACTGCTTGGAATGTCCTGAAGCCAATCTTCAAAATTGCCAAAGAATGTGACAATACTGTGCCTTTTAGAAATGTTTCTTGTGCAGGATTTCTTTAAGAATTCGTTCTATTTACCTGGTGACGGTTTGTTTGTAACTGACAGCTCACATGTTGATACTGCAGAAGCATAATTGACCCTAATTGCGAAGTAAGTTTATTTATTAGTGTCACAAGTAGGCTTACGTTACAGAAGGTGAAGCCATATGGGTTCCTAGGTGAGCTGGTATGATGGATACAAAACTGGCTTGGGCATAGAAAGCAGAGAGTAGCAGTGGAAGGGTACTTTTCTAACTGGAGGTCTGTGACAAGCGGCGTTTCACAAGGATCAGTGCTGGGCCTCTGTTATTTGTAATATTTATAAATGATTTGGAGGAAAATGTAGATGGACTGATTAGTAAATTTGCAGATGATGCAAAAATTGGAGGAATAGCGGATAATGAGGAGGATTGACAGAGGATACAGCAGGATATAAATCAGCTGGAGACCTGGGCCGAAAGGTGGCAGATGGAATTTAACCCGGACAAATGTGAGGTGATGCGATTAGGAAGGTCTACTGCAGAAGGAAAGTATACAGTAAATGGTTGAGCCCTGAGAAATATTAGCATACAGAGGGATCTAGGCGTGCAGATCCACAGTTCCCTGAAGGTGGCAACTCAGGTGGACAAGGAGGTCAAGAAGGCATATGGCATGCTGGCCTTCATCGATCGGGGCGTTGAGTATAGGAATTGGAAAATCATGTTACAGCTGTATAAGACTTTGGTTAGGCTGCATTTGGAGTATTGTGTACAATTCTAGTTGCCACGCTATCGGAAGGATGTTGATGCATTGGAAAGGATGCAGAAGAGATTTACCAGGATGCTGCCTGGTTTGGAGGATATGGACAATGAAGAAAGGTTGAACAAACTTGGATTGTTTTCATTGGAGTGTCGGAGGATGAGGGGGGACCCAATAGAGGTTTACAAGATTATGACAGGCTTGGATAGAGTGGAGAGTCAGAGTCTTTTTCCCAGGGTCGAAGGGTCAATTACTCGGGGGCATAGGTTGAAAGTGAGAGGGGGGAAGTTTAAAAGAGATGCAAGGGGCAAGTGTTTCACACAGAGGGTGGTGAATGTCTGGAACGCGCTGCCGGAGGAGGTGGTGGAAGCAGATTCTATCACAACGTTCAAGAGGCATCTGGATAGATACATGAATAGAACATAGAACATTACAGCGCAGTACAGGCCCTTCGGCCCTCGATGTTGCGCCGACCAGTGGTACCAATCTAAAGCCCCTCTAATCTACACTATTCCAATATCATCCATATATAAGTACTCTTGTTTGAGTTCTGTTGGGGGGGACAGCCCACCTGGTGGAAGCAGCAGTGGTCGTGCCTCCGGCGCAGAGTCCGGCCTTGTAGCACAGAAGGGTAAGGAAAGGGTGAGGAAGGCAGTGGTGATCGGGGACTCTACAGTGAGGGGGTCAGACAGGCATTTCTGTGGAGGAAGTCGAGAAACGCGGATGGTGGTTTGCCTCCCTGGTGCCGGGATCAGGGATGTTTCTGACCGTATCCAAGAAATCCTGAAGTGGGAGGGAGAGGAGCCAGAGGTCGTGGTGCATACTGGTACCACTGACATCGGCAGGAAAGGGGAAGGGGTTATGAAAGGAGAATATAGGAAGCTAAGTAGGGAGTTAAGAAGAAGGAACGCAAAGGTAGTAATCTCGGGATTGCTGCCTGTGCCACGAGACAGTGAGAGTAGGAACGGAATAAGGTGGAGGTGACTGGGAGCGAGGAAGTTAGCTCGCAAACAGAGAAGGGTTATAGACAGTGCAAGAGGGAGGATGGACGGGGGATAGAGAAGGGGAGGGCTCAGACCAAAGGATTGAGATGTGTTTACTTTAATGCCAGGAGTATAGTGGATAAAGGGGATGAGCTCAGAGCGTGGATCGATGCCTGGAAGTGTGATGTGGTGGCCATTACGGAGACATGGATGTCTCAGGGACAGGACTGGATACTCCAGGTGCCGGGATTCAGATGTTTCAGGAAGGACAGGGAGGGAGGCAAGAGAGGGGGTGGAGTGGCACTGCTGATCAGGGATAGTGTCACAGCTGTAGAGAAGGTGTATGCTGTGGAGGGATTGTCTACAGAGTCTCTGTGGGTGGAAGTTCGGAGTGGGAAGGGGTCGATCACTTTGCTGGGAGTTTTCTATAGGTCGCCCAATAGTGACAGGGAGGTGGAGGAGCAGATAGGGAAACAGAACCTGGAGAGATGCAGTAATAGCAGAGCTATTGTGATGGGAGACTTTAATTTAGAAACATAGAAACATTAAAAATCTACAGCACAAACAGGCCCTTCGGCCCCACAAGTTGTGCCGAACACATCCCTACCTTCTAGACCTACCTATAACCCTCCATCCTATTAAGCTCCATGTACTCATCCAGGAGTCTCTTAATAGACCCTATTGAGTTCGCCTCCACCACCACTGACAGCAGCCGATTCCACTCGCCCACCACCCTCTGTGTGAAAAACTTACCCCAAACATCTCCCCTGTACCTACCCCCCAGCACCCGAAGCCTGTGCCCTCTCGTAGCAGACATTTCCACCCTGGGAAACAGCCTCTGAGAGTTCACCTGATCTATGCCTCTCAACATCTTATACACCTCTATTCGGTCTCCTCTCATCCTTCGTCTCTCCAAGGAGAAAAGACCGAGCTCCCTCAGCCTATTCTCATAAGGCATGCCACTCAATCCAGGCAACATCCTTGTAAATCTCCTCTGCCCTTTCAATCTTTTCCACATCCTTCCTATAGTGAGGCGACCAGAACTGAGCACAGTACTCCACGTGGGGTCTGACGAGGGTCTTATATAGCTGCATCATTATCCCCGGACTCCGAAACTCAATCCCTCGATTGATAAAGGCCAGCACACCATACGCTTTCTTAACCACCTCCTCCACCAGCGGGGCTGATTTTAGAGTCCTATGGACCCGGACCCCAAGGTCCTTCTGATCCTCTACAGTACTAAGAGTCTTTCCCTTTATATTGTACTCCTTCATCCCATTTGACCTACCAAAATGGACCACGACGCATTTATCTGGGTTGAAGTCCATCTGCCACTTGTCCGCCCAGTCTTGCATCCTATCTCTGTCCCTCTGTAACTTCTGACATCCCTCCAGACTATCCACAACCCCACCAACCTTCGTGCAGTCGGCAAACTTACCAACCCATCCCTCCGCTTCCTCATCCAGGTCATTTATGAAAATGACAAACTTTGACGACCTGACCGGGCTCATTTCCCAGAACTAGGTCCAGTATAGCCCCCTCTCTAGTCGGGCTATCTACATACTGTTCCAAAGAACCTTCCAGTATGCATTTTACAAATTCCTCCCCGTCCGGACCCCCAGCTCTAAGCACTTTCCAGTCTGTGCCAGGGAAATTGGTTTAGGTTGGAGGGTCACAGTTTTTTTTTTTAACTGGTCGGCCGAAGGGCCTGTTCTGCGCTGTAATGTTCTATGTTCTATGTTCTACAACAACCCTATGTTTTCTGCACCTATCCAGAATCTCCTGACATATCTGTGTCTAGTGCAAGTGAGGCTCGGAACAGGGAGATTCTACAGTTGAACGCGTGGCTAAAGGACTGGTGCAAGAGGGAGGGTTTTCTGGGAAATTAGCCCGGTCAGGTCGTCAAAGTTTCGGTTGGGGAACATGTGGCAAATAGTGACCACAACTCTGTTAACTTTAGGATAGTAATGGACAAGGATGAGTGCTGTCCTACGGGCAGGGTGCTAAATTGGGGGAAGGCTAACTATAGCCGGATTAGGCAGGAATTGGTGGATGTTGATTGGGAGAGGATGTTCGAGGGTAAGTCCGCGTCTGGCATGTGGGAGTCTTTTAAGGAACTATTGATAAGGCTGCAGGATAGGCATGTGCCTGTAAAAAGGAAAGATAGGAAAGGTAGGATTCGAGAGCCGTGGATAACCAGGGCAATTGAGGATCTGATTAAAATGAAAAGGGAGGCGTACGTTAAGTCCAGGCAACAGAAAACAGATGGAGCTCTGGAGGAATACAGAGAGAGTAGGAAAGAACTCAAACGGGGAGTTAGAAGGGCAAAAAGAGGTCAGAAGATGTTCTTGGCAGGCAGGATTAAGGAGAATCCTAAGGCATTCTATTCATACGTTAGGAACAGAAGAGTTGTCAGGGAGAAAATCGGACCTCTCAGGGACAAAGGAGGGGAATTATGCTTTGAACCCAAGGGAATAGGGGAGATCCTAAATGAATACTTTGCATCGGTATTCACGAAGGAGAGGGGCGTGTTAACCGGGAGTGTCTCGGAGGGAGGTGTTGACCCGTTAGAGAAAATCTCCATTACAAGAGAGGAAGTGTTAGGTTTTTTAGGGAACATTAAAACTGACAAAGCCCCAGGGCCTGATGGCATCTATCCTTGACTGCTCAGGGAGACGAGAAATGAAATTGCTGGGCCTCTGACGGAAATCTTTGTCGCTTCTTTGGACACGGGTGAGGTTCCTGAGGATTGGAGGATAGCGAATGTGGTCCCGTTGTTTAAGAAGGGTAGCAGGGATAACCCGGGTGATTACAGGCTGGTGAGCTTGACGTCCGTGGTAGGGAAGTTGTTGGAGAGGATTCTTAGAGACAGGATGTATGCGCATTTAGAACGGAACAATCTCATTAGCGACAGACAGCATGGTTTTGTAAGAGGGAGGTCGTGCCTTACAAGTTTGGTGGAGTTTTTTGAGGAAGTGACAAAAACGGTTGATGAAGGAAGGGCCGTGGATGTCGTCTATATGGATTTCAGTAAGGCATTTGACAAAGTCCCACATGGCAGGTTGGTTAAGAAGGTTAAGGCTCATGGGATACAAGGAGAAGTGGCTAGATGGGTGGAGAACTGGCTTGGCCATAGGAGACAGAGGGTAGTGGTCGAAGGGTCTTTTTCCGGCTGGAGGTCTGTGACCAGTGGTGTTCCGCAGGGCTCTGTACTGGGACCTCTGCTATTTGTGATATATATAAATGATTTGGAAGAAGGTGTAACTGGTGTAATCAGCAAGTTTGCGGATGACACGAAGATGGCTGGAATTGCGGATAGCGAAGAGCATTGTCGGGCAATACAGCAGGATATAGATAGGCTGGAAAATTGGGCGGAGAGGTGGCAGATGGAGTTTAATCCGGATAAATGCGAAGTGATGCATTTTGGAAGAAATAATGTAGGGAGGAGTTATACAATAAATGGCAGAGTCATCAGGAGTATAGAAACACAGAGGGACCTAGGTGTGCAAGTCCACAAATGCTTGAAGGTGGCAACACAGGTGGAGAAGGTAGTGAAGAAGGCATATGGTATGCTTGCCTTTATAGAACATAGAACATAGAACATTACAGCGCAGAACAGGCCCTTCGGCCCACGATGTTGCACCGACCAGTTAAAAAAAAACTGTGACCCTCCAACCTAAACCAATTTCTTTTCGTCCATGAACCTATCTACGGATCTCTTAAACGCCCCCAAACTAGGCGCATTTACTACTGATGCTGGCAGGGCATTCCAATCCCTCACCACCCTCTGGGTAAAGAACCTACCCCTGACATCGGTTCTATAACTACCCCCCCTCAATTTAAAGCCATGCCCCCTCGTGCTGGATTTCTCCATCAGAGGAAAAAGGCTATCACTATCCACCCTATCTAAACCTCTAATCATCTTATATGTTTCAATAAGATCCCCTCTTAGCCGCCGCCTTTCCAGCGAAAACAATCCCAAATCCCTCAGCCTCTCCTCATAGGATCTCCCCTCCATACCAGGCAACATCCTGGTAAACCTCCTCTGCACCCTCTCCAAAGCCTCCACATCCTTCCTGTAATGTGGGGACCAGAACTGCACACAGTACTCCAAGTGCGGCCGCACCAGAGTTGTGTACAGTTGCAACATAACGCTACGACTCCTAAATTCAATCCCCCTACCAATAAACGCCAAGACACCATATGCCTTCTTAACAACCTTATCTACTTGATTCCCAACTTTCAGGGATCTATGCACACATACACCTAGATCCCTCTGCTCCTCCACACTATTCAAAGTCCTCCCGTTAGCCCTATACTCAACACATCTGTTATTCCTACCAAAGTGAATTACCTCACACTTCTCCGCATTAAACTCCATCCGCCACCTCTCGGCCCAACTTTGCAACCTGTCTAAGTCTTCCTGCAAACTACGACACCCTTCCTCACTGTCTACCACACCACCGACTTTGGTGTCATCAGCAAATTTGCTAATCCACCCAACTATACCCTCATCCAGATCATTAATAAATATTACAAACAGCAGTGGCCCCAAAACAGATCCCTGAGGTACACCACTTGTAACCGCACTCCATGATGAATATTTACTATCAACCACCACCCTCTGTTTCCTATCCGCTAGCCAATTCCTGATCCAATTTCCTAGATCACCCCCAATCCCATACATCTGCATTTTCTGCAGAAGCCTACCATGGTGAACCTTATCAAACGCCTTACTAAAATCCATATATACCACGTCCACTGCCTTGCCCCCATCCACCTCCTTGGTCACTTTCTCAAAAAACTCAATAAGGTTAGGACGGGATATAGAGTATAAAAGCTGGAGTCTGATGATGCAGCTGTATAGAACGCTGGTTCGGCCACATTTGGAGTACTGCGTCCAGTTCTGGTCGCCGCACTACCAGAAGGAAGTGGAGGCGTTAGAGAGAGTGCAGAGAAGGTTTACCAGGATGTTGCCTGGTATGGAGGGTCTTAGCTATGAGGAGAGATTGGGTAAACTGGGGTTGTTCTCCCTGGAAAGACGGAGAATGAGGGGAGATCTAATAGAGGTGTCCAAGATTATGAAGAGTATAGATAGGGTGAACAGTGGGAAGCTTTTTCCCAGGTCAGAGGTGACGATCACAAGGCGTCACGGGCTCAAGGTGAGAGGGGCGAAGTATAACTCAGATATCAGAGGGATGTTTTTTACACAGAGAGTGGTGGGGGCCTGGAATGCGCTGCCAAGTAGGGTGGTGGAGGCAGGCACGCTGACATCGTTTAAGACTTACCTGGATAGCCACATGAGCAGCCTGGGAATGGAGGGATACAAACGATTGGTCTGGTTGAACCAAGGAGCGGCACAGGCTTGGACGGCCGAAGGGCCTGTTTCCTGTGTTGTACTGTTCTTTGTTCTTTGTTCTTTGGAGTACTGGGCTCAAAGAACAAAGAACAAAGAACAATACAGCACAGGAACAGGCCCTTCGGCCCTCCAAGCCCGCACCGTTCCCTGGTCCAAACTAGACCATTCTTTTGTATCCCTCCATTCCCACTCCGTTCATATGGCTGTCTAGATAAGTCTTAAATGTTCCCAGTGTTTCCGCCTCCACCACCTTGCCCGGCAGCGCATTCCAGGCCCCCACCACCCTCTGTGTAAAATATGTCCGTCTGATATCTGTGTTAATCCTCCCCCCCTTCACCTTGAACCTATGACCCCTCGTGAACGTCACCACCGACCTGGGAAAAAGCTTCCCACCGTTCACCCTATCTATGCCTTTCATAATTTTATACACCTCTATTACGTTTCCCCTCATCCTCCGTCTTTCCAGGGAGAACAACCCCAGTTTACCCAATCTCTCCTCATAACTAAGCCCCTGCATACCAGGCAACATCCTGGTAAACCTCCTCTGTACTCTCTCCAAAGCCTCCACGTCCTTCTGGTAGTGTGGCGACCAGAACTGGACGCAGTATTCCAGATGCGGCCGAACCAGCGTTCTATACATCTGCAACATCAGACCCCAACTTTTATACTCTATGCCCCGTCCTATAAAGGCAAGCATGCCATATGCCTTCTTCACCACCTTCTCCACCTGTGACGTCACCTTCAAGGATCTGTGGACTTGCACACCCAGGTCCCTCTGCGTATCTACACCCTTTATGGTTCTGCCATTTATCGTATAGCTCCTCCCGACATTATTTCTACCAAAATGCATCACTTCGTATTCATCAGGATTGAACTCCATCTGCCATTTCTTTGCCCAAATTTCCAGCCTATCTATATCCTTCTGTAGCTTCTGACAATGCTCCTCACTATCTGCAAGTCCTGCCAATTTTGTGTCGTCCGCAAACTTACTGATCACCCCAGTTACACCTTCTTCCAGATCATTTATATAAATCACAAACAGCAGAGGTCCCAATACAGAGCCCTGCGGAACACCACTAGTCACAGGCCTCCAGCCGGAAAAGGACCCTTCCACTACCACCCTCTGTCTTCTGTGACCAAGCCAGTTCTCCACCCATCTAGCCACCTCCCCTTTTATCCCATGAGATCCAACCTTTTTCGCCAGCCTACCATGAGGGACTTTGTCAAACGCTTTACTAAAGTCCATATAGACGACATTCACGGCTCTTCCCTTGTCAACCATTTTGGTCACTTCGTCAAAAAACTCCACCAGGTTAGTGAGGCATGACCTCCCTCTCACAAAACCATGCTGACTATCGTTAATGAGTTTATTCCTTTCTAAATGCGCATACATCCTATCTCTAAGAATCTTCTCCAACAACTTCCCCACCACGGACGTCAAGCTCACCGGCCTATAATTACCCGGGTTATCCTTCCTACCCTTCTTAAATAACGGGACCACATTAGCTATCCTCCAATCCTCTGGGACCTCACTTGCGTCCAGTGACGAGACAAAGATTTGCGTCAGAGGCCCAGCGATTTCATCTCTCGTCTCCCTGAGCAGCCTTGGATAGATTCCATCAGGCCGTGGGGATTTGTCAGTCTTTATATTCTCTAACAAACCTAACACTTCCTCCTTTGTAATGGAGATTTTCTCCAACGGTTCAACACTCCCCTCCGAGACACTCCCAGTCAACACATCCCTCTCCTTTGTGAATATCGACGCAAAGTATTCATTTAGGATCTCCCCTACTTCTTTGGGCTCCAAGCAATATCCCCACTTTTGTCCCTGAGAGGTCCGATTTTTTCCCTGACAACCCTTTTGTTCCTAATGTATGAATAAAATGCCTTGGGATTCTCCTTAATCCTATCTGCCAAGAACATTTCGTGACCCCTTTTTGCTCTTCTAATTCCCCGTTTGAGTTCTTTCCTACTTTCTTTGTATTCCTCCAGAGCTCCCTCCGTTTTTAGCTGCCTGGACCTAACATACGCCTCTCTTTTCTTTTTGACCAGTCCCTCAATTTCCCTGGTTATCCACGGTTCTCGAATCCTACCCTTCCTATCCTTCTTTTTTACAGGTACATGCCTATCCTGCAGCCCTAACAACCGTTCCTTAAAAGACTCCAACATGCCAGATGTGGATTTACCCTCAAACAGCCTCTCCCAATCAAGAGCTGCCAATTTCTGCCTAATCCCACTAAAGTTAGCCTTCCCCCAATCCAACACCTTACCCTTGGGTTCTGGTCGCCTCACGATAGGAAGGATGCGGAAAAGATTGAAAGGGTGCAGAGGAGATTTACAAGGATGCTGCCTGGATTGAGTGGCATGCCTTTTGAGGATAGGCTGAGGGAGCTCGGTCTTTTCTCCTTGGAGAGACGTAGGATGAGAGGAGACCTAATAGAGGTATATAAGATGTTGAAAGGCATAGATCGGGTGGACACTCAGAGGCTTTTTGCCAGGGTGGAAATGGCTGCTACGAGAGGACACAGGTTTAAGGTGCTGGGGGGTAGGTACAGGGGAGATGTTCGGGGTAAGTTTTTCACACAGAGGGTGGTGGGCGAGTGGAATCGGCTGCCATCAGTGGTGGTGGAGGCAAACTCAAGAGAGTCTTTGAAGAGACTCCTGGATGAGTACATGGGACTTAATAGGATGGAGGGTTATAGATAGGCCTAAAAGGTAGGGATATGTTTGGCACAACTTGTGGGGCCGAAGGGCCTGTTTTGGGCTGTAGTTTTCTATGTTTCTATGTTTCTAAATGCGTGGCTGAGGGATTGGAGCAGGGGGCAGGGATTCAGGTTCCTGGATCATTGGGACCTCTTTAGGGGCAGGTGCGGCCTGTACAAAAAGGATGGGTTTCACTTAAATCCCAGGGGGACCAATATCCTGGCAGGAAGGTTTGCTAAGGCTACTGGGGAGTGTTTAAACTAGAATGGTTGGGGGGTGGGAATCAAAATGGGGTGACTGGGAGAGAGGAGGCTAGCTTAAAAATAAAAGGGGCTTGTAGACAGTGTGAGAGGGAGGATAGGCAGGTGACGGAGAAGGGGAGCGCTCAGACCGAAGGGTTGAGATGTGTTTATTTTAACGCAAGGAGTGAACAAAATGGATGTGCTTAGAGCGTGGATCACTACTTGGAAGTGTGATGTGGTGGCCATTACAGAGACTTGGTATCTCAGGGACAGGACTGGATCTTCAAGTGCCGGGTTTCAGATGTTTCAGGAGGGACAGGGAAGGAGGCAAAAGAGGCGGGGGAGTGGCACTGTTGATCAGGGATAGTGTCACGGCTGTAGAAAAGATGGACGCCACAGAAGGATTATCTACGGAATCTCTATGGACGGAGGTTCACAACAGGAAGGGGTCAATAACTTTACTGGGTGTTTTCTATAGGCCGCCCAATAGTAGCAGGGATGTGGAGGAGCAGATTGGGAAGCAGATCCTGGAGAGATGTGATAATAACAGAGTGGTCGTGATGGGAGATTTTAATTTCCCAAATATCAAATGGAATATCCCGAGGGTAAGGGGTTAGATGGGGAGGAGTTTGTTAGGTGTGTTCAGGAGGGCTTCCTGACACAGTATGTGGATAAGCCTTCAAGAGAAGAGGCTGTACTTGATTTGGTATTAGGGAATGAACCTGGGCAGGTGTCAGATCTCTCAGTGGGAGAGCATTTTGGGGATAGTGATCATAACTCTATCTCCTTTACATTAGATAGAAGCAGGGAAGTTGTTTCCACTGGCGGGTGAAACTAGAACTAGGGGGCATAGCCTCAAAATAAGGGGGAGCAGATTTAGGACTGAGTTGAGGAGGAACTTCTTCACACAAAGGGTTGTGAATCTGTGGAATTCCCTGCCCAGTGAAGCAGTTGAGGCTACCTCATTGAATGTTTTTAAGGCAAGAATAGATAAATATTTGAACAATAAAGGAATTAAGGGTTATGGTGAGCGGCTGGGTAAGTGGAGTTGAGTTCATGAAAAGATCAGCCATGATCTTATTGAGTGGCGGAGCAGGCTCGAGGGGCCAGATGGCCGACTCCTGCTCCTAGTTCTTATGTTCTTACATAAGCTGCAGGAATGGACAGCCACAAAGATGTCTTTGAAGAAACCAGCAATATGGGTAGAGCTCAGGAATAGGAAAGGTGTAGTCACAATGTTGGGGGTTTACTATAGGCCACCCAACTGCCAGCGCGAGATTGAGGAACAGATCTGTAGACAGATTTTGGCAAGGTGTAAAAGTAACAGGGTTGTTGTGGTGGGAGATTTTAATTTCCCCTATATTGACTGGGACTCACTTAGTGCTAGGGGCATGGATGGGGCAGAGTTTGTAAGGAACATCCAGGAGGGCTTCCTGAAACAGTATGTAGATAGTCCAACTCGGGAAGGGGCCGTGCTGGACCTAGTATTGGGGAATGAGCCCGGCCAGGTGGTCGATGTTTCAGTAGGGGAGCAGTTCAGGAACAGTGATCACAATTCAGTAAGCTTTAAGGTACTGATGGATAAAGATAAGTGTAGTCCTCAAGTTAAGGTGTTAAATTGGGGGAAGGCTAATTACAACAATATTAGGCAGGAACTGAAGAATGTAGATTGGGGGCAGATGTTTGAGAGAAAATCAACGTCTGGCATGTGGGAGGCTTTCAAGTGTAAGTTGATAGGGATTCAGGACCGGCACATTCCTGTAAGGATGAAGGATAAGTATGGTGAGTTTTGGGAACCTTGGATAATGAGAGATATTGTGAGCCTAGTCAAAGAGAAAAAGGAAGCATTTGTCAAAGCTAGGAAGCTGGGAACACATGAAGCAAGTGTGGAATACAAGGAAAGTAGAAAGAAACTTAAGCAAGGAGTAAGAAGAGCTAAGAGGGGTCATGAAAAAGCATTGGCCAGCAGGATTAAGGAAAATCCCAAGGCTTTTTACACATATATAAAGAGCAAGAGGGTAGCCAGGGAGAGAGTTGGCCCACTCAAGAACAAGGGAGGGAATCTATGTGTGGAGCCAGAGGAAATGGGCAAGGTATTAAATGAGTACTTTGCGTCAGTATTCACCAAAGAGAAGGACTTGGTGGATGATGAGTCTGGGAAAGGATGTGTAGATAGTTTGAGTCATGTTGAGATCAAAAAGGAGGAGGTATTGGGATTCTTGAGAAACATTAAGGTAGACATGTCCCCAGGGCCTGATGGGATATACCCCAGAATACTGAGAGGTAAGGGAGGAGATTGCTGGGGCCTTGAGAGAAATCTTTGTATCCTCACTGGCTACAGGGGAGGCACAGTAAGAAGTCTCACAACACCAGGTTAAAGTCCAACAGGTTTATTTGGTAGCCAATTCCATAAGCTTTCGGAGCTTGCTGCTCCTTCGTCAGATGGAGTGGTCTCTGTTCTCCAACAGCGCACAGACACAGAAATCAAGTTACAGAATACTAATTAGAATGCAAATCTCTACAGCCAGCCAGGTCTTAAAAGGTACAGATAATGTGGTTGGAGGGAACATTCAACACAGGTTAAAGAGATGTGTATTGTCTCCAGACAGAACAGCTGGTGAGATTATGCAAGGCCAGAGGCAAGCTGTGGGGGTTACTGATAATGTGACATAAATCCAACATCCCGGTTTAGGCCGTCCTCATGTGTGCGGAACTTGGCTATCAGTTTCTGCTCAGTGACTTTGCGCTGTCGTGTGTCGTGAAGGCCGTCTTGGAGAACGCTTACCTGAAGATCCAAGGCTGAATGCCCGTGACTGCTGAAGTGCTCCCCCACAGGAAGAGAACAGTCTTGCCTGGTGATTGTCGAGCGGTGTTCATTCATCCGTTGTCGCAGCGTCTGCATGGTTTCCCCAATGTACCATGCCTCGGGACATCCTTTCCTGCAGCGTATCAGGTAGACAACGTTGGCCGAGTTGCAAGAGTATGTACCGTGTACCTGGTGGATGGTGTTCTCATGTGAGATGATGGCATCCGTGTCGATGATCCGGCACGTCTTGCAGAGGTTGCTGTGGCAGGGTTGTGTGGTGTTGTGGTCACTGTTCTCCTGAAGGCTGGGTAGTTTGCTGCGGACAATGGTCTGTTTGAGGTTGTGCGGTTGTTTGAAGGCAAGAAGTGGGGGTGTGGGGATGGCCTTGGCGAGATGTTCATCTTCATCGATGACATGTTGAAGGCTCCGGAGGAGGTACAGTAAGAAGTATTACAACACCAGGTTAAAGTCCAACAGGTTTATTTGGTAGCGCAAGCCACAAGTTTTCGGAGCGCTGCTCCTTCATCAGGTGAGTGGGAGTTCTGTTCACAAACAGGGCATATAAAGACACAAACTCAATTTACAAAATAATGGTTGGGATGCGAGTCTTCACAGGTAATCAAGTCTTAAAGGTACAGACAATATGAGTGGAGAGAGGGTTAAGCACAGGGTAAAGAGATGTGTATTGTCACATGCCAAAAATAGTGGAGAAACAAGTGATTGGGAAAAATTTAAGAAACAACAAAGAGAGACTAAGAAAGCCATAAAGAAAGGAAGGATAGACTATGAAGCTGGGCTAGCAATTAATATAAAAAATGATAGTAAAAGTTTTTATAAATATATAAAAAGGAATAGAGTGGCTAGAGTGAATGTTGGACCCTTGGAGGACGAGAGGGGGGAGTTAATAGTGGGAAATGAGGATATGGCTGAGTCTTTAAATAAGTTTTTTGTGTCGGTCTTCACGGTGGAGGACACAAATAGTTTGCCAAATATTAACGATAGAGGGTTGGCAGCAGGAGAAATACTTAATACGATTAATGTTACCAGAGAGGCAGTGCTGGGTAGACTAATGGGACTGAAGGTGGACAAGTCCCCGGGTCCGGATGGAATGCATCCCAGGGTATTGAAAGAAATGTCAGAGGTAATAGTGGATGCGTTAGTGATTATTTATCAAAACTCGTTGCATTCTGGGGTAGTGCCGGTTGATTGGAAAACGGCTAATGTTATGCCGCTGTTTAAAAAAGGAAGGAGACAAAAGGCGGGGAACTATAGGCCGGTCAGCTTAACGTCTGTAGTAGGGAAAATGCTGGAATCCATTATTAAAGAGGAGATAGCAGGGCATCTGGATAGAAATGGTTCGATCAATCAGACGCAGCATGGATTCATGAGGGGAAAGTCGTGCTTGACGAACATGTTGGATTTTTATGAAGATGTGACGAGGGCGGTTGATGGAGGAGAACCGGTGGATGCGGTGTTTTTGGATTTCCAAAAGGCGTTTAATAAGGTGCCCCATAAAAGGCTGCTGAAGAAGATTAGGGCACACGGAGTTGGGGGTAGTGTGTTAAAGTGGATTGGGGACTGGCTATCCGACAGGAAGCAAAGAGTCGGAATAAATGGGTGTTTTTCCGGTTGGAGGAAGGTAACTAGTGGCGTGCCGCAGGGATCGGTACTCGGGCCGCAACTGTTTACCATTTATATAGATGATCTGGAGGAGGGGCTGGAGTGTAGGATAACGAAGTTTGCAGACGACACAAAGATAAGTGGAAAAGTGAATCGTGTGGAGGACGGAGAAGATCTGCAGAGAGATTTGGACAGGCTGAGTGAGTGGGCGAGGATATGGCAAATGGAGTATAACGTTGATAAATGCGAGGTTATACACTTTGGAGGAAATAATAACAAATGGGATTACTATCTCAATGGAAACAAATTAAAACATGCTACCGTGCAAAGGGACCTGGGGGTCCTTGTGCATGAGACGCAAAAGCCCAGTCTGCAGGTACAACAGGTGATCAAGAAGGCAAATGGGATGTTGGCCTATATCGCGAGGGGGATAGAATATAAAAGCAGGGATGTCTTGATGCACCTGTACAGGGCATTGGTGAGGCCGCAGCTGGAATACTGTGTGCAGTATTGGTCCCCTTATATGAGGAAGGATATATTGGCATTGGAGGGAGTGCAGAGAAGGTTCACCAGGTTGATACCGGAGATGAGGGGTTTGGATTATGAGGAGAGGCTGAGGAGATTGGGTTTGTACTCGTTGGAGTTTAGAAGGATGAGGGGGGATCTTATGGAGACTTATAAGATAATGCGGGGGCTGGATAGGGTGGAGGCGGAGAGATTCTTTCCACTTAGTAAGGAAGTTAAAACTAGAGGACACAGCCTCAAAATAAAGGGGGGTCGGTTTAGAACATAGAACATAGAACATAGAACAGTACAGCACAGAACAGGCCCTTCGGCCCACGATGTTGTGCCAACCTTCATCTGAAACCAAGATCAAGGTGTGTCCAGGAGAGTTTCCTGACACAGTATGTGGATAAGCCTACTAGAGGAGAGGCTCTACTTGATCTGGTGCTGGCTAATGAACCTGGACAGGTGGAGGATCTCTCGGTGGGTGAGCATCTTGGGGATAGCGATCATAATTCTATCTCCTTCACGATAGCATTGGAAAGAGATAGGATCAGGCAGGCTAGGAAAGTGTTTCTCTGGAGTAAAGGGAAATACAGTGTCATCAGGGAGGAAATTAGACGGGTAAATTGGAAGGAGGCATTCTTGGGGAAAAGTACCGAAGGAAAGTGGAGGATTTTCAAGGAATGTTTGTCTGGAGCTCTGCATGACAACGTTCCGATGAGACAGGGGGGTGTTGGTAGGGTACGGGAACCGTGGTGCACGAAGGTTGTGATGAACCTGGTGAATAAGAAAAGAGAGGCGTACAGAAGGTTCAGAGAGCTAGGAGGTGTTAAGGATTTAGAGGAGTATACGGGATGTAGGAAGGAGCTTAAGAAGGAAATTAGGAGAGCGAGAAGGGGTCATGAGAAGGCCTTGGCGGGTAAGATTAAGGAGAACCCCAAGGCTTTCTACAAATATGTCAAGAGTAAAAGGATGAGATGTGAAGGCATAGGACCCTTAAAAGGTGAAGGGGGAAAAGTTTGTGCGGAACCGTTAGAAATGGCGGAGCTGCTTAATGAATACTTTACCTCGGTATTCACGGTGGAAAGGGATCTGGGTGGTTGTACTGCTGGTTTGCGGTGGACAGAAAGGATCGAGCATGTGGACATAAAGAAAGAGGATGTGTTGGAACTATTGAATGGCATCAAGGTTGGTAAGTCGCCGGGACCGGATGGGATGTACCCCAGGTTACTGTGGGAGGCGAGGGAGGAGATTGCGGAGCCTTTGGCGATGATCTTTGCATTGTCGATGGAGACGGGAGAGGTTCCGGAGGATTGGAGGATTGCAGATGTGGTCCCTATATTCAAGAAAGGGAACAGGGACAGCCCGGGAAATTACCGACCGGTGAGTCTAACCTCAGTGGTTGGTAAGTTGATGGAGAGGATCCTGAGAGACAGGATTTATGATCATCTAGAGAAGTTTAGTATGATCAAAAGTAGTCAGCACGGCTTTGTCAAGGGCAGGTCGTGCCTTACGAGCCTGGTTGAGTTCTTTGAAAATGTGACCAAACACATTGACGAAGGAAGAGCGGCGGATGTGGTCTATATGGACTTCAGCAAGGCGTTCGATAAGGTCCCCCATGCAAGACTTCTTGAGAAAGTGAGAGGGCATGGGATCCAAGGGGCTGTTGCCTTGTGGATCCAGAACTGGCTTGCCTGCAGAAGGCAGAGAGTGGCTGTGGAGGGGTCTTTCTCTGCATGGAGGTCAGTGACCAGTGGAGTGCCCCAGGGATCTGTTCTGGGACCCTTGCTGTTTGTCATTTTCATAAATGACCTGGATGAGGAAGTGGAGGGATGGGTTGGTAAGTTTGCTGACGACACCAAGGTAGGTGGTGTTGTGGATAGTTTGGAGGGATGTCAGAAGTTGCAGCGAGACATAGATAGAATGCAAGACTGGGCGGAGAAGTGGCAGATGGACTTCAACCCGGATAAGTGTGTGGTGATCCATTTTGGCAGATCCAATGGGATGAAGCAGCAGTATAATATGAAGGGTACCATTCTTAGCAGTGTAGAGGATCAGAAGGACCTTGGGGTCCGGGTCCATAGGACTCTTAAATCGGCCTCGCAGGTGGAGGATGCGGTCAAGAAGGCGTACGGCGTACTGGCCTTCATTAATCGAGGGATTGAGTTTAGGAGTCGGGAGATAATGCTGCAGCTTTATAGGACCCTGGTTAGACCCCACTTGGAGTACTGCGCGCAGTTCTGGTCACCTCATTACAGGAAAGATGTTGAAGCCATTGAAAGGGTGCAGAGGAGATTTACAAGGATGTTGCCTGGATTGGGGGGCATGCCTTATGTGGATAGGTTGAGGGAGCTTGGTCTCTTCTCCCTGGAGAGACGAAGGATGAGAGGTGACCTGATAGAGGTTTACAAGATGTTGAGAGGTCTGGATAGGGTAGACTCTCAGAGGCTATTTCCAAGGGCTGAAATGGTTGCTACGAGAGGACACAGGTTTAAGGTGCTGGGGGGTAGGTACAGAGGAGATGTCAGGGGTAAGTTTTTCACTCAGAGGGTGGTGGGTGAGTGGAATCGGCTGACGTCGGTGGTGGTGGAGGCAAACTCGTTGGGGTCTTTTAAGAGACTTCTGGATGAGTACATGGGATTTAATGGGATTGAGGGCTATAGATAGGCCTAGAGGTGGGGATGTGATCGGCGCAACCTGTGGGCCGAAGGGCCTGTTTGTGCTGTGGCTTTCTATGTTCTATGTTCTATGTTCTATCCCACTCCCTACCATCCTGGTGTGCTCCATGTGCATATCCAATAACCGCTTAAATGTTCCTAAAGCGTCTGACTCCACTATCACTGCAGGCAGTCCATTCCACACCCCAACCACTCTCTGCGTGAAGAACCTACCTCTGATATCCTTCCTATATATATTATAAGGGATAGGATTTATAGTTATTTGGAGAGTAATGAATTGATAGGTGATAGTCAGCATGGTTTTGTGGCAGGTAGGTCGTGCCTTACTAACCTTATTGAGTTTTTTGAGAAAGTGACCAAGGAGGTGGATGGGGGCAAGGCAGTGGACGTGGTATATATGGATTTTAGTAAGGCGTTTGATAAGGTTCACCATGGTAGGCTTCTGCAGAAAATGCAGATGTATGGGATTGGGGGTGATCTAGGAAATTGGATCAGGAATTGGCTAGCGGATAGGAAACAGAGGGTGGTGGTTGATAGTAAATATTCATCATGGAGTGCGGTTACAAGTGGTGTACCTCAGGGATCTGTTTTGGGGCCACTGCTGTTTGTAATATTTATTAATGATCTGGATGAGGGTATAGTTGGGTGGATTAGCAAATTTGCTGATGACACCAAAGTCGGTGGTGTGGTAGACAGTGAGGAAGGGTGTCGTAGTTTGCAGGAAGACTTAGACAGGTTGCAAAGTTGGGCCGAGAGGTGGCGGATGGAGTTTAATGCGGAGAAGTGTGAGGTAATTCACTTTGGTAGGAATAACAGATGTGTTGAGTATAGGGCTAACGGGAGGACTTTGAATAGTGTGGAGGAGCAGAGGGATCTAGGTGTATGTGTGCATAGATCCCTGAAAGTTGGGAATCAAGTAGATAAGGTTGTTAAGAAGGCATATGGTGTCTTGGCGTTTATTGGTAGGGGGATTGAATTTAGGAGTCGTAGCGTTATGTTGCAACTGTACACAACTCTGGTGCGGCCGCACTTGGAGTACTGTGTGCAGTTCTGGTCCCCACATTACAGGAAGGATGTGGAGGCTTTGGAGAGGGTGCAGAGGAGGTTTACCAGGATGTTGCCTGGTATGGAGGGGAGATCCTATGAGGAGAGGCTGAGGGATTTGGGATTGTTTTCGCTGGAAAGGCGGCGGCTAAGAGGGGATCTTATTGAAACATATAAGATGATTAGAGGTTTAGATAGGGTGGATAGTGATAGCCTTTTTCCTCTGATGGAGAAATCCAGCACGAGGGGGCATGGCTTTAAATTGAGGGGGGGTAGTTATAGAACCGATGTCAGGGGTAGGTTCTTTACCCAGAGGGTGGTGAGGGATTGGAATGCCCTGCCAGCATCAGTAGTAAATGCGCCTAGTTTGGGGGCGTTTAAGAGATCCGTAGATAGGTTCATGGACAAAAAGAAATTGCTTTAGGTTGGAGGGTCACAGTTTTTTTTTTAACTGGTCGGTGCAACATCGTGGGCCGAAGGGCCTGTTCTGCGCTGTAATGTTCTATGTTCTATGTTCTATATCTCCCACCATGAACCCTATAGTTATGCCCCCTTGTAATAGCTCCATCCACCCGAGGAAATAGTCTTTGAACGTTCACTCGATCTATCCCCTTCATCATTTTATAAACCTCTATTAAGTCTCCCCTCAATCTCCTCCGCTCCAGAGAGAACAGCCCCAGCTCCCTCAACCTTTCCTCATAAGACCGACACTCCAAACCAGGCAGCATCCTGGTAAATCTCCTCTGCACTCTTTCCAGCGCTTCCACATCCTTCTTATAGTGAGGTGACCAGAACTGCACGCAATATTCCAAATGCGGTGTAAGACAGAGTTGAGGAGGAACTTCTTCTCCCAGAGGGTGGTGAATCTCTGGAATTCTCTGCCCACTGAGGTGGTGGAGGCTACCTCGCTGAATATGTTTAAAGCGCGGATGGATGGATTCCTGATCGGTAAGGGAATTAAGGGTTATGGGGATCAGGCGGGTAAGTGGTACTGATCCACGTCAGATCAGCCATGATCTTATTGAATGGCGGGGCAGGCTCGAGGGGCTAGATGGCCTACTCCTGCTCCTATTTCTTATGTTCTTATGTTCTTATGTCTCCAGACAAGACAGTGAGTGAGATTTTGCAAGCCCAGGCAAGTTGTGGGGGTTACAGATAATAATACACATGAAGGCAATACACATCTCTTTAACCTGTGCTTAACCCTCTCTCCACTCACATTGTCTGTACCTTTAAGACTTGATTACCTGTAAAGATTCGCATTCCAACCATTATTTTGTAAATTGAGTTTGTGTCTTTATATGCCCTGTTTGTGAACAGAACTCTCACTTACCTGATGAAGGAGCAGCGCTCCGAAAGCCGAGTGGCTTTTGCTACCAAATAAACCTGTTGGACTTTAACCTGGTGTTGTGAGACTTCTTACTGTGTTTACCCCAGTCCAACGCCGGCATCTCCACATCAGAGTCTCTGGACAGGGAACAGAATTTGATTTGATTTGAGTTGATTTGATTTATTATTGTCACATGTATTAACATACAGTGAAAAGTATTGTTTCTTGCACGCTGTACAGACAAAGCATACCGTTCATCGAGAAGGAAACGAGAGGGTGCCGAATGTAGTGTTACAGACATAGCTAGGGTGTGGAGAAAGATCAACTTAATGCAAGGTAGGTCCATTCAAAAGTCTGACAGCAGCAGGGAAGAAGCTGTTCTTGGGTCGGTTGGGACGTGACCTCAGACTTTTGTATCTTTTTCCCGACAGAAGAAGATGGAAGAGAGAATGTCCGGGATGCGTGAGGTCCTTAATTATGCTGGCTGCTTTGCTGAGGCAGGGGGAAGTGTAGACAGAGTCAATGGATGGGAGGCTGGTTTGCGTGATGGATTGGGCTATATTCACAACCCTTTGTAGTTTCTTGCGGTCTTGGGCAGAGCAGGAGCCATACCAAGCTGTGATACAACCAGAAAGAATGCTTTCTATGGTGCATCTGTAAAAGTTGGTGAGAATCATAGCTGACATGCCAAATTTCCTTAGTCTTCTGAGAAAGTAGAGGCGTTGGTGGGCTTTCTTAACTATAGTGTCGGCATGGGGGGACCAGGACAGGTTGTTGGTGATCTGGACGCCTAAAAACTTGAAGCTCTCGACCCTTTCTAACCAGGATGTTGGATTTATGTCACATTATCAGTAACCCCCACAGCTTGCCTCCTGGGCTTGCAGAATCTCACTAGCTGTTCTGTCTGGAGACAATACACATCTCTTTAACCTGTGTTTAATGCTCCCTCCACCCACATTGTCTGTACCTTTAAGACCTGGCTGGCTGTAGGATTCGCATTCTAATCAGTATTCTGTAACTTGATTTTGTGTCTCTGTGCACTGTTTGAGAGCACATTTCCACTCCATCTGACGAAGGAGCAGCGCTCCGAAAGCTTATGGTATTTGCTACCAAATAAACCTGTTGGACTTTAACCTGGTGTTGTTAAACTTCTTACTGTGTTCACCCCAGTCCAACGCCATCTCCACATCATTTCTATAACCAAGCCAGTTCTGTATCCATCGAGCCAGCCCACCCCGAATCCCTTGGGATTTTAGACTTTGTGCCAGGTTGCCAACACCTCCAATACCTTGTCCTTCCCTATGTCAATTTGCTCAAGAACCCCACAGTCTCCCTCCCTGAATTCCATACCATCGTCCTCATTCTCTTGGGTGAAGACGGATGTGAAGTATTCATTCAACACTCTACCAATGTCCTCTGGCTCCACCCACAGATTTCTCCCTTGGTCCCTAATGGGCCCTACTCTCTCCCTGGTTATCCTCTTCCCATTGATATCCTTACAGAATATCTTGGGATTTTCCCTACTTTTACCAGCTCGAGCTTTGCTGGAACATTCTGGGCCTGTGCACTCCCTATTTCCTTCCTGAATGCCCCTCCCCCATACCCTCCACTGCTCTTCTGTAGATTTTCTCATTAATAGCTGTTCCCAGTCTACCTTTGCCAGACCCTGCCTTATTTTACTAAACTCCACTGTGTCCTGCCCCATGGGGTTCACCCCTTTCATCGACCCCTTGCTCCGGGGGGACTGAAGTCTCTTTCCACAGACGCTGGCTGGCCTGTTGCGTATTTGCAGCATTTGTGGGTTGAAGTTGGGGATTCTGTTTTGTTGCTGTGTTGATTGAATGAGGTTTCCTTGCACGCGATTCCTCCTGCTGTGCGCACATTCCGAGCTTTGGACAATTTCGCCTTCAGTTATCTGGATTGAGTGAAAACCTCAGAGAAGGAAACTGACTCACTGCCCACACCTCACCCTGTGGCAGTGCGTGCAGGCTCCAACTCGCAAATACTACTGACACATCCAGAACATCTGGCTTTCATTTCCCTCTCTCTCCACCAAACAAACACCAGGCTGAGAAGAGACAATATTTTGATCCTTAATCATCTCTTCTGAATGGGAGGCGGTTCCATATATTCAGCAATGTGTGGCCTGGGATGCCGTGTGAGAGAGAAACCCTTTCCTTCAGTTCTCCTGCTGCTATTGTTTACACCCCCTCTCCTGTTACACAGACTTCCACATGGAACTCACTTCCATATTCAGCCAGAGAATGTTTACAGCACAGAATGAGGCCATTCAGCCGAATGAAGCGGGTCTCAGTAACCCCGCAATGTCATCCAATTCAGCCCAGCGAGTCCACTCCGCCATTTATTGGGATCATGGCTGATCTCTGACTCCATTTTCCTACATTATCCCGTATCCCTTGATGTTTTTAATATAGAAATTGACCAATCCTCAGTGACTGACCGTCTACAGCCCTTTATTCTCTGTCGTAAAGAGTTCAGAATGGATGCATTACGTGCCTGGTGCCAGGGTTCGGGACATTTGCTCGTGGCTGGAGAGGAACTTGCTGTGGGAGGGGGACAACCCACTGGTCATGGCCCAATAGGACCAATAACAGGAGCAGGATGGGGAAGGGAGTTGTGCATTGTCAGTCTGAGCAGCGAGGCAGCAAATTAAAAAACAGAAGTTCAAAGGCCTCTGGATTATTACCTGAGCTTTGTCTAAATTGGTGTCGGATAAAGATTCAAGAGATGAGTGTGTGGCTCAGAGGCTAGTGTGGTGGGGAAGTGGGTTTCTGTCCATGGGGCACTGGCACCAACCCTGGGGAAAGTGGGGTCTATACCGCTGGGACGGTTAATATCTGACCTGTGCTGGGACCAGGCTTACAACGAGCTACAGAGTGACGGAGGGGGGACTTTAAACTAAACAAGGGAAGTGAGAGGTCAAACCTGAGCAGATGCAGCAAATCAAGGGGGGGATTCAAGGCAGGAGAACAGAAGAATAATAATCTGGGAAATGAGGCACTGAGAATGGCAGGAAGAGTGAACTTAAGGATACAATCATGACTGGATGTTACAAAGATAATAATATCAAACTCAAGGCTGTGTATCTGAATGCACAAAGCATTCGGAACAAAAGGAAATAAATTAATAACATACATTGAAGTAAATGGAGCAAAGAACAAAGAACAGTACAGCACAGGAACAGGCCCTTCGGCCCACCAAGCCTGTGCCAATGCACGGTTTCTATCCCTCTGTTCACCTCCTGTTCATGTGTCTATCAAGATACACCTTAAATGTTGCTAATGTGCCTGCTTCCACCACCTCCTCTGGCAGCGCGTTCCAGGCACCCACCACTCTCTGCGTGAGAAACTTCCCCCGCACATCTCCCTTAAACTTTCCCCCTCTCACCTTGAACCTGTGCCCCCTTGTAATTGACACTTCCACCCTGGGGAAAAGCCTCTGACTATCCACCCAGTCTGTGCCTCTCATAGTTTTGTAAACCCCTATCCGGTCTCCCCTCAGCCTCCGTCTTTACAGTGAAAACAATCCGAGTCTATCCAACTTCCCGATAGCTAAAACCCTCGAGACCAGGCAACATCCTGGGAGAATTCATCACAGGGAATAAAAAATTAAATTCACACATTGCTCCAGTCTTCACAAAGGAAGACATGAATAATGTCATAGTCATAGAGTCATAGAGGTTTACAGCATGGAAACAGGCCCTTTGGCCCAACTTGTCCATGCCGCCCTTTTTTTTAAACCCCGAAGCTCATCCCAATTGCCCGCATTTGGCCATATCCCTCTATACCCATCGTACCCATGTAACTATCTAAATGCTTTTTAAAGGACAACATTGTACCCGCCTCTACTACTACCTCTGGCAGCTTGTTCCAGACACTCACCACCCTCTGTGTGAAAAAATTGCCCCTCTGGACACTTTTGTATCTCTCCCCTCTCATCTTAAACCTATGCCCTCTAGTTTTAGACTGCCCTGCCTTTGGGAAAAGATGTTGACTATCTAGCTGATCTGTGCCCCTCACTATTTTATAGACCTCTATAAGATCACCCCTATGTCTCCTACGCTCCAGGGAAAAAATTCCCAGTCTATCCAGCCCCTCCTTATAACTCAATCCATCAAGTCCCGGTAGCATCCTAGTAAATCTCTTCTGCACTCTTTCTAGTTTAATAATATTCTTTCTATAATAGGGTGAGATTTCACACAGACTCATCTCACACCCCTAATCCCAGTTACATTGCGTTCTTCATGCATTTTGTGTAATCCTGCACAGTTCTCTCCCCACTCTCTCTGCTGTGATGGAGGCAGAGACAGATCTTGCTGCCCTGTTGCCCAAGGTCTGGAGGCCTTGACATGGTGCAGATGCCTCCTATGTCACCGTGGCACCTTAGACTCCTGGTGTTACTGGCAAGAGGACAGATGAAGCTCTGACACTATCTGGAACTCACTGACGGGAACAGTAGATCCAATAGCTGTCCCCAAGCTGCACTATATCAACCAGCCATTGTCTGGTTCGCATTGAATTACACAGAGAGCAGAGGTCATGGTGGGAGGAGCTTCATTACCAACCTCAGCCAACAGGACCCTACTGTGGTCACGCTAAATTCCACCAATCAGAGTCCATGTGAGGTGTTGCGCTCTCCCTCAGAACCGAATCCACATTCTCAATATCCTTTCCAGTGAAAAGCATATACAGACAAAGCATACCGTTCATAGCGTGCTATACAGACAAAGCATACCGTTCATAGAGAAGGAAAGGAGAGAGTGCAGAATGTAGTGTTACAGTCATAGCTTGAGTGTAGAGAAAGATCAACTTAATGCAAGGTAAGTCCATTTAAAAGTTTGACAGCAGCAGGGAAGAAGCTGTTCTTGAGTCGGTTGGTACGTGACCTCAGACTTTTTCCCAACGGAAGAAGGTGGAAGAGAGAATGTCCGGGGTGTGTGGGGTCCTTAATTATGCTGGCTGCTTTGGCGAGGCAGCGGGAAGTGTAGACAGAGTCAATGGATGGGAGGCTGGTTTGCGTGATGGATTGGGCTACATTCACAACCCTTTGTAGTTCCTTGCGGTCTTGGGCAGAGCAGGAGCCATACCAAGCTGTGATACAACCAGAAAGAATGCTTTCTATGGTGCATCTGTAAACATTGGTGAGAATCGTAGCTGACATGCCAAATTTCCTTGGAATTTCCTGAGAGGTTCAATGAAGACTGATTCACTTGGTGGTGATGGATCTTGATCCACCGTGCAGCGCTGCAGTACAGATATCCGTGGCTTCAGTAAGTGGAACACTGGTGGATAGGCTGGCAGTGTCAATGGATCACATGGTTACAGCAGTAATATTGATATGCGAGTCCTGTATGTTTTTCACAAATGTGAAGGAATCGTTCATCATCTTTGTGGGAAACTCGCTGAAAGCTGCTTGTAACAATTCTCCAAACTAGCTTTTTCCCAGGGTGGAAGAGTCAATGACTAGGGGGCACAGGTTTAAGGTGCGAGGGGCAAGGTTTAAAGGAGATGTACGAGGCAGATTTTTTACACAGAGGGTGGTGGGTGCCTGGAACTCGCTGCCAGGGGAGGTAGTGGAAGCGGATACAGGAGTGACTTTTCAGGGGCGTCTTGACAAATACATGAATGAGATAGGAATAGAGGGTTATGGTCCCCGGAAGGGTGGGGGTTTTAGTTAAGTCGGGTAGCATGGGTCGGTGCAGGCTTGGAGGGCCGAAGGGCCTGTTCCTGTGCTGTAATTTTCTTTGTTCTTTGTACTTGCTGTGAAAAATCAGTCAGAGAGGTGCAAAGGGACATCACTTTGTGCATCTTGGGCAGTTCATACATCTGCACACAGTTAACCAGGAGGAGCGTCTGAGGATTCTGGGTCTGTACTTGATGGATTTCAGAAGGATGAGGGGGGATCTTATTGAAACTTACAGGATACTGTGAAGCTTGGATAGAGTGGACGTGGAGAGGATGTTTCCATTAGTCGGAGAGGCTCGGATCTGAGGAACGCAGCCTCAGAGTAAAGAGCAAAGAGTTTAGAACTGAGATGAGGAGGAATTTCTTCAGCCAGAGAGCGGTGAATGTGTGGAACTCTTTGCCACAGAAGGCTGTGGAGACCAGGTCACTGAGTGTCTTTAAGACAGAGATAGATAGGTTCTTGATCAATGAGGGGATCAGGGGTTATGGGGAAAAGGCAGGAGAATGGAGATGAGGAAAATATCAGCCATGATTGAATGGCGGAGCAGACTCGATGGGCCGAGTGGCCTAATTCTGCTCCTATGTCTTTTGATTTTATAGGACAAACTCTGTCATATTTATCATGTGGCAACTGATTGGTCAAGCACATATTTAGCTGTGCCTCTAATGGATAGAAATGTGGGCCCATCATTCAGAGTAACGTGCGCTCGGTTAATAACCTCATGCTTGTTCAGGATGATCAATCCAGTCCCTCTGTCAGATTTTCAGGTATGAATGACTGGGCATCGCTCCCTGAAGCAGCCCGTGTCCAAATGCAGCAAGACCTGGACAATATCCAGGCTCGGGCTGACAAGAAGCAAGTAACATTCACACCACATAAATGTCAGGCAGTGACCATCACCAACAGGAGGGATCTAACCACCACCACTCGACATTCAATAGTGTAACCATCACTGAACCTCCCACTGTCAACATCCTGGGGGCTACCATTGACTAGAAACTCAACTGGATCCAGCCATATAAACACAGTGGCTACGAGAGCGGGTTAGAGGCTAGGTTTGCTGCAGTGAATAACTCCCCTCCTGACTCCCCAAAGCCTGTCCACCATCTACAAGGCACAAGTCAGGAGTGTGATGGAATACTCCCCACTTGCCTGGATGGGTGCAGCTCCAACAACACTCAAGAAGCTCGACACCATCCAGGACAGAGCAGCCCCGCTTGATTGGCACCACATCCACAAACATTCAATCCTTCTACCAGCAACGCACAGTGGCAGCCGTGTGTGCCATCAATAAGATACACTGCAGCAACTCACCAAGGTTCCTTGGACAGCATCTTCCAAACCCATGACCACTTCCATCTAGAAGGACAAGAGCAGCAGATACCTGGGAACACCACCACCTGCAAGTTCCCCTCTAAGTCACTCACCATCCTGACCTGGAAATATATCACTGTTCCTTCACTGTTGCTGGGTCAAAGTCCTGGTACTCCCTCCCTAACAGCAGTGTGGGTGTACCTACCTAGGTAGTGGGGGGGGGGGGGCGGTGGATAAGGGGGACAGTGATGTCTGTGGGGGCCATTGCTCCTGCATTTCGCTCCTGGGCCGCTTTCTCCGCTTTCTGCAGCCTGGGAGCGATCTGACACGGGCGCTTTTTCAAATTTTTTCTAACTGCGCATGCGCTGTTCAGGGTTCCAATCGTTTCGGCCGCGCTAAGCCCCGCCCACAGCGCGATTCAAACCCCATTTTGTTTTCAGGCTGGGTGCGTATGGGGGCGCTTGAAAGCAGATTTCCAAGTCGGATCGGAATTGCACCCAGATTCAGCACTTAGAATGAAAATGGTAAAATCAGGCCCCATGTGTCGAATTCACATAAAAACGGGAGTAAATGCCACTGGAGTTTTCAGCGGCAGTTTTAAACTGAATCTCCCACACTCTCAACACGACAGAATCACCCTGAAAATCAGCGGGAGGGGCCTATTCCCGCTGGAGAGGCCGGCAGCATAGCACTGAGTGCGCCACTGCGCACGCGCCGATCTGTCAGTGCCGAGATCTGTCAGTGCCGAGGTCTGTCAGTGCCGAGATCTGTCAGTGCCGAGATCTGTCAGTGCCAAGATCTGTCAGTGCCGAGATCTGTCAGCACCGGGATAGACTGGGACTTTTTTCCCTGGAGCGTAGGAGGCTGAGGGGTGATCTTATAGAGGTCTATAAAATAATGAGGGGCACAGATCAGCTCGATAGTCAATATCATTTCCCAAAGGTAGGGGAGTCTAAAACTAGAGGGCATAGGTTTAAGGTGAGAGGGGAGAGATACAAAAGTGTCTAGAGGGGCAGTTTTTTCACACAGAGGGTGGTGAGTGTCTGGAACAAGCTGCCAGAGGTAGTAGTAGAGGTGGGTACAATTTTGTCTTTTAAAAAGCATTTAGCCATTTAGATGGGTACGATGGGTGTAGAGGGATATGGGCCAAATGCGGGCAATTGGGACTAGCTTAGGGGTTTTTAAAAAAGGGCAGCATGGACAAGTTGGGCCAAAGGGCCTGTTTCCATGCTGCAAACCTCTATGACTCTATGACTATACCAAGGGGTCGAAAGGTTCTTGGGGTTCAGCAGGAATATGAGGTTGAAGTTACAATCAGATCAGCCATGAATGGCCAAGAGGCTGGAGGGCCGAGTGGCCTACTCCTGCTCCTAATTCATATATTGTATATTGGTATGCAGGATAGGTTGAAGAAGCTAGAACTGCTTACCTTTGAGAAAAGAATGTTGAGAGAAGACTTGATAGAGGTATTCAAAAACTTAGTGTCTGGACAGAATAGATAAATCATAGAATAGATCATGGAATCTCTACAGCGCAGAAGGAGGCCATTCGGCCCATCGAGTCTGCACCGACAACAATCCCATCCAGACCCTATTCCTGTAACCTCTCATATTTACCCTGCTAGTCCCCTGACACTAGGGTCAATTTAGCATGGCCAATCAACCTAACCTGCACATCTTTGGAGTGTGGGAGGAAACCCACGCAGACACGAGGAGAATGTGCAAACTCCGCACAGACAGTGTCCCGAGGCCGGAATTGAACCCGGGTCCCTGGCGCTGTGAGGCAGCAGTGCTAACCACTGTGCCACCGTGCTGCCCCGGGTCCCTGGCGCTGTGAGGCAGCAGTGCTAACCCACTGTGTCACCGTGCTGCCCCGGGTCCCTGGCGCTGTGAGGCAGCAGTGCTAACCACTGTGCCATCGTGCTGCCCCGGGTCCCTGGCGCTGTGAGGCAGCAGTGCTAACCACTGTGCCACCGTGCTGCCCCGGGTCCCTGGCGCTGTGAGGCAGCAGTGCTAACCACTGTGCCACCGTGCTGCCCCGGGTCCCTGGCGCTGTGAGGCAGCAGTGCTAACCACTGTGCCACCGTGCTGCCCGGGTCCCTGGCGCTGTGAGGCAGCAGTGCTAACCACTGTGTCACCGTGCTGCCCCGGGTCCCTGGCGCTGTGAGGCAGCAGTGCTAACCACTGTGCCACCGTGCTGCCCCGGGTCCCTGGCACTGTGAGGCAGCAGTGCTAACCACTGTGCCACCGTGCTGCCCCGGGTCCCTGGCTCTGTGAGACAGCAGTGCTAACCACTGTGCCACCGTGCTGCCCCGGGTCCCTGGCACTGTGAGGCAGCAGTGCTAATCACTGTGTCACCGTGCCGCCCCGGGTCCCTGGCGCTGTGAGGCAGCAGTGCTAACCACTGTGTCACCGTGCTGCCCCGGGTCCCTGGCGCTGTGAGGCAGCAGTGCTAACCACTGTGTCACCGTGCTGCCCGGGTCCCTGGCGCTGTGAGGCAGCAGTGCTAACCACTGTGTCACCGTGCTGCTGGGCCCCTGGCGTTGTGAGGTAGCAGTGCTAACCACTGTGTCACCGTGCTGCCCCGGGTCCCTGGCGCTGTGAGGCAGCAGTGCTAATCACTGTGTCACCGTGCCGCCCCGGGTCCCTGGCGCTGTGAGGCAGCAGTGCTAACCACTGTGTCACCGTGCTGCCCCGGGTCCCTGGCGCTGTGAGGTAGCAGTGCTAATCACTGTGTCACCGTGCCGCCCCGGGTCCCTGGCGCTGTGAGGCAGCAGTTCTAACCACTGTGCTGCCCAGAAATGTTCCCACTTGTGAAAGGACCAAGAATGAGAGGGCACACATTTAAAGTAATTATTAAAAGAAGCAATAAGGAATAGGAAGAAAATATTTTTTACACAGCAAGTGATTAGGATCGGGAATGCACTGCCTGGAAATGTGGCGGAGGCAGCTTCAATCGTGGCATTCAAAAAGGAATTGGACTGTTACCTGAAAAAGCAGAATGTTCAGGGTTACGGGGAGAAGGCGGGAGAATGGAACTGGGTGAATTACTCATTTGGACAGCTGGTACAGACATGATGGGTTAAATAGCCTCCTTCCGCCCCATACCAATTCTGCATCTTTTAACAGGAGTTTTAAACTCTGACATGTCGGATGAACAAATTGTCTTTGCCAGTTTAAAAGACTTGTTTTCTCTGATACTCCATTAATACCTGTCCAACACTCTGACAGGAAACAGCCCCAGTCCCATCCGCCAATGCACAGAACAACAGAGGGATCTGGGAATACAGGTACAGGATTCCCTAAAAGTGATGTCACAGGTGGATAGGGTTGTAAAGAGTGCCTTTGGTACATTGGCCTTTATAAATCGGAGTATCGAGTATAAAAGTTGGAGTGTTATGGTAAGGTTATATAAGGCATTGGTGAGGCCGAATTTGGAGTGTTGTGTACAGTTTTGGTCACCTAGTTACAGGAAGGATGTAAATAAGGTTGAAAGAGTGCAGAGAAGGTTCACAAGGATGTTGCCGGGACTTGAGAAGCTGAGTTACAGAGAGAGATTGAATAGGTTGGGACTTTATTCCCTGGAGCGTAGAAGATTGAGGGGAGATTTGATAGAGATGTATAAGATTTTGATGGGTATAGATAGAGTGAATGCAAGCAGGCTTTTTCCGCTGAGGCTAGGGGAGAAAAAAACCAGAGGGCATGGGTTAAGGGTGAAAGGAGAAAAGTTTAAAGGGAATATTAGGGGGGGCTTCTTCACGCAGAGAGTGGTGGGAGCGTGGAATGAGCTGCCGGATAAAGTGGTAAATGCGGGGTCACTTTTAACATTTAAGATAAACTTGGACGGGTTCATGGATGAGAGGGGTGTGGAGGGATATGGTCCAAGTGCAGGTCAGTGGGACTAGGCAAAAAATGGTTCGGCACAGACAAGAAGGGCCAAAAGGCCTGTTTCTGAGCTGTAATTTTCTATGGTTCTATGGTTCTAACCTTTTTCACCTTTTCCAGTTCTTTCTCCAGACTGGAATGCTGAGGTCTCGCATTCTTCCAAGGAACCCTTTTAAGGTAACAGATGCTCTTTACAAAGCAAAATTTTAAATGGTGTGACAAGAAATTTGTCTTCCTCAATGTTAAGAAAGGTCAGGTTTTATTAAGGTGAAACAACAATGCTCTGATTGGGTAATTAGGGTATTGAGTGTATACTGGTCTACAGGGTCAGACAGACTGATCTTTTCAATAATATTCAACTTTCCAGTTGTGCTAAATCTAATACCATTTTGCCTTGTCCAATCCCTATCTGCCCCTCCCCAAGGCAGCCCCTCCGAAATCCGCCCAATCCCTATCTGTCCCTCCCCAAGGCAGCCCCTCCGAAATCCACCCAATCCCTATCTGCCCCTCAACAAGGCAGCCCCTCCTCAATCCGCCCAATCCCTATCTGTCCCTCCCCAAGGCAGCCCCTCCGAAATCCACCCAATTCCTATCTGCCTCTCCCCACGGCAGCCCCTCCTCAATCCACCCAATCCCTATCTGCCCCTCCCCAAGGCAGCCCCTCCTCAATCCGCCCAATCCCTATCTGCCCCTCAACTAGGCAGCCCCTCCTCAATCTGCCCAATCCCTATCTGCCCCTCAACAAGGCAGCCCCTCCTCAATCCGCCCAATCCCTATCTGCCCCTCCCCAAGGCAGCCCCTCCTCAATCCGCCCAATCCCTATCTGCCCCTCAACAAGGCAGCCCCTCCTCAATCTGCCCAATCCCTATCTGCCCCTCAACAAGGCAGCCCCTCCTCAATCCGCCCAATCCCTATCTGCCCCTCCCCAAGGCAGCCCCTCCTCAATCCGCCCAATCCCTATCTGCCCCTCAACAAGGCAGCCCCTCCTCAATCCACCCAGTCCCTATCTGCCCCTCAACAAGGCAGCCCCTCCTCAATCCACCCAGTCCCTATCTGCCCCTCCCCAAGGCAGCCCCTCCTCAATCCGCCCAATCCCTAACTGCCCCTCAACAAGGCAGCCCCTCCTCAATCCGCCCAATCCCTATCTGCCCCTCCCTGACCCACTCAATCCCAGGATCCATCCATTGCCCAACTCCCCCATCACCATTCCTGTGCACTTGCTTACCACATGAGCTGCCGATCTTCTGCACCACCTCACGGTGAGCTGTATCACGCAGTTTCAGGATCTCGGGTAACTTGCTGGCAATGATGCTGAGCTCTGGCCGATCCTTCATTTTCTCCAGGAATCCTTCCCCTGGGGGTTGTAGAATGAATTGCTCCAGAATGGCAGCAGCTGTGAAGGGTCAGAGAGGGGTTAAGGGTGGAGACATGAGAACTGAGAATTGGAGTCAGGGACTGCAGAAAGTCTTCAGGGAAAACCTCCTCTCCATGTTCCTCAAACCCACCATCTCCCTCAACTCGTAGGCCTTAAACACGTATTTCCCAATCCCATGTATTCACCTCTCCCTCAATTCACAGCTGCACACCTTCTCCTCGATCCCACCTACCCGCTGGGATGGCCAGAGAAAAACCTGTATTTCATGTTGGGGTGATGGTCCCTTTAAGAACGAGGTTTCTCTTGGAGATGATTCCTGCTACAGCACCTTGCCTCTGGTAACTGGTCATGTGACCACATTGCCACGGAGATAATCAACAGAAGGTTGGTTAGGGCAAGTTTAGGGCCAGTTATAGATGGCAGAGGGAAGTTATGTGTGGAACCGGAGGAGATTGGTGAAGCATTGAACCAATATTTCTCTTCGGTGTTCACGCAAGGGGACATGAATATAGCTGAGGAGGACACTGGGTTGCAAGGGAGTAGAATAGACAGTATTACAGTTGATAAGGAGGATGTGCAGGATATTCTGGAGGGTCTGAAAATAGATAAATCCCCTGGTCCGGATGGGATTTATCCAAGGATTCTCTGGGAGGCAAGAGAAGTGATTGCAGAGCCTCTGGCTCTGATCTTCAGGTCGTCGTTGGCCTCTGGTATAGTACCAGAAGATTGGAGGTTAGCGAATGTTGTCCCATTGTTTAAGAAGGGGAACAGAGACTTCCCCGGGAATTATAGACCGGTGAGTCTCACTTCTGTTGTCGGCAAGATGTTGGAAAAAATTATAAGGGATAGGATTTATAGTTATTTGGAGAGTAATGAATTGATAGGTGATAGTCAGCATGGTTTTGTGGCAGGTAGGTCGTGCCTTACTAACCTTATTGAGTTTTTTGAGAAAGTGACCAAGGAGGTGGATGGGGGCAAGGCAGTGGACGTGGTATATATGGATTTTAGTAAGGCGTTTGATAAGGTTCACCATGGTAGGCTTCTGCAGAAAATGCAGATGTATGGGATTGGGGGTGATCTAGGAAATTGGATCAGGAATTGGCTAGCGGATAGGAAACAGAGGGTGGTGGTTGATAGTAAATATTCATCATGGAGTGCGGTTACAAGTGGTGTACCTCAGGGATCTGTTTTGGGGCCACTGCTGTTTGTAATATTTATTAATGATCTGGATGAGGGTATAGTTGGGTGGATTAGCAAATTTGCTGATGACACCAAAGTCGGTGGTGTGGTAGACAGTGAGGAAGGGTGTCGTAGTTTGCAGGAAGACTTAGACAGGTTGCAAAGTTGGGCCGAGAGGTGGCGGATGGAGTTTAATGCGGAGAAGTGTGAGGTAATTCACTTTGGTAGGAATAACAGATGTGTTGAGTATAGGGCTAACGGGAGGACTTTGAATAGTGTGGAGGAGCAGAGGGATCTAGGTGTATGTGTGCATAGATCCCTGAAAGTTGGGAATCAAGTAGATAAGGTTGTTAAGAAGGCATATGGTGTCTTGGCGTTTATTGGTAGGGGGATTGAATTTAGGAGTCGTAGCGTTATGTTGCAACTGTACACAACTCTGGTGCGGCCGCACTTGGAGTACTGTGTGCAGTTCTGGTCCCCACATTACAGGAAGGATGTGGAGGCTTTGGAGAGGGTGCAGAGGAGGTTTACCAGGATGTTGCCTGGTATGGAGGGGAGATCCTATGAGGAGAGGCTGAGGGATTTGGGATTGTTTTCGCTGGAAAGGCGGCGGCTAAGAGGGGATCTTATTGAAACATATAAGATGATTAGAGGTTTAGATAGGGTGGATAGTGATAGCCTTTTTCCTCTGATGGAGAAATCCAGCACGAGGGGGCATGGCTTTAAATTGAGGGGGGGTAGTTATAGAACCGATGTCAGGGGTAGGTTCTTTACCCAGAGGGTGGTGAGGGATTGGAATGCCCTGCCAGCATCAGTAGTAAATGCGCCTAGTTTGGGGGCGTTTAAGAGATCCGTAGATAGGTTCATGGACAAAAAGAAATTGCTTTAGGTTGGAGGGTCACAGTTTTTTTTTTAACTGGTCGGTGCAACATCGTGGGCCGAAGGGCCTGTTCTGCGCTGTAATGTTCTATGTTAACAGAACAAAGAGTTATCAAGAAGATAATCATAGTGGGATGAGCAGGTTGTGTGTTTGTGATTTAAATTTTAGTTTAAATTTTAATTTAGAACAATCTGGCTACAGAGCAGAGAACACTCTTACCAGCAGAATTCAGTTGAAATTCTGGATGCTGGTTAAAAGATTTAAAACTTTGTTAGAACAAAGAACAGTACAGCACAGGAACAGGCCCTTCAGCCCATGATGTTGTGCTGAACATCTTCTGCTTAGGCCTGAGTCGTTATCCATTCCATGCAATCGCTATCTCCTCCGCCATAAGTGTCCTGCACTCTGTCTTCACCGGGTGCAGTTTGGTCTGAGCCTGTTCCTGCTCTATTTCCAAGAGTTAATGTATCTTCTCCTTTATCTTGATAATCATCTCAATTACCCTTAGATGGACTGATGATTGTGAGCGGTCCCTCACAGTTCAGAGAGTTCTCTGCAGCGAATGAGGTTTTCAACCTGTTTGTGAATCTGTTCCAGCTTAGCTTTATTTTACTTTCTCTCATTAAGCTGTCCTTCGTTCTGACTTCCTTTTTTCAGCTTTTGTAACGACACTTCTCCATTCAACGTTTCCACCTTCTTCCGGTCTATTTTGATTGGACAATTCTCCTGAATTGCTAACTTGTTCCAACAGTTGTGTTGTCTCTTTGTCCATTGCTACGTCCCCCTCAGCAACCTCAAACACCCGACAGTTCCTGCTGTCCCCCTCAGCAACCCCAAACACCCGACAGTTCCTGCTGTCCCCCTCAGCAACCTCAAACACCCGACAGTTCCTGCTGTCCTGCTCAGCAACCTCAAACACCTGACAGTTCCTGCCGTCCTCCCCAGCAACCCCAAACACCCGATAGTTCCTGCTGTCCTCCTCAGCAACCCCAAACACCCGACAGTTCCTGCTGTCCCCCTCAGCAACCCCAAACACCCGACAGTTCCTGCTGTCCTGCTCAGCAACCCCAAACACCCGACGGTTCCTGCTGTCCCCCTCAGCAACCCCAAACACCGACAGTTCCTGCTGCCCTCCTCAGCAACCTCAAACACCCGACAGTTCCTGCTGAACCCCTCAGCAACCTCAAACACCCAACAGTTCCTGCTGTCCCCCTCAGCAACCTCAAACACCCGACAGTTCCTGCTGTCCTCCTCAGCAACCTCAAACACCCGACAGTTCCTGCTGAACCCCTCAGCAACCTCAAACACCCGACAGTTCCTGCTGAACCCCTCAGCAACCTCAAACACCCAACAGTTCCTGCTGTCCCCCTCAGCAACCTCAAACACCCGACAGTTTCTGCTGTCCTCCTCAGCAACCTCAAACACCCGACAGTTCCTGCTGAACCCCTCAGCAATCCCAAACACCCGACAGTTCCTGCTGAACCCCTCAGCAACCCCAAACACCCGACAGTTCCTGCTGTCCTCCTCAGCAACCTCAAACACCCGACAGTTCCTGCTGAACCCCTCAGCAACCTCAAACACCCAACAGTTCCTGCTGTCCCCCTCAGCAACCTCAAACACCCGACAGTTCCTGCTGTCCTCCTCAGCAACCCCAAACACCCGACAGTTCCTGTCGTCCTCCGCAGCAACCTCAAACACCCGACAGTTCCTGCCCAGGAACATAGGAACTCGGAACAGAAGTCAGCAAATTCAGTCCTTCCATCACAAACTGAAAGCATCCATTATACGGGGTGTACTTGGCTCTTCTCGAATTCCATGCCCCAACTTCTGTCGCTGAGTTCCATTTGTGCTTTTTCTCTCAATCCTCTTTACCTTTTATTTACATTTTCATGCTCTAACTCCAATCCTTCACTGCTTGTTGGTGAATGTTGCACTGTTTCTTGCTGACCCTAATAGATTCCCGAGCTACCTCCACCTTTCTCATCGTGCTTGGTTTGTTTTCTTAGCTTTGATATCGCTGGGTCACTTCTCATTTAGATTCGAGTCACAAAGTTTTCCCTCATTTTCTATTTCCTGTAGTTCTCAGTGAAGTTTATCGAACTCTGTTTTTCTTCACTCCTACTTCTTCCTCTGTGGCTTGTCTTACTTTCTGATGGATTATCACTTTATCATTTGCTTGTAGTTTGTTGCTAAAACTTTCAAGAAATTTCTCAGTACAGTGCAAAAGAATGCAACGCAACTAAGTCTGTCTTTCAGCTCTTCACTGAGTCATTTAGGGTCTTCTGTTGCCCTCTTCCTGGGGTCTTACAGTAACTCCCCTCCACCCCCCCGACCCAGAGGATCTTTACTGCCTCTTTCTTGAGTTCTCAATTTCCTCCTTTGAAGCACGGCAGCGCAGTGGTTAGCACTGCTGCCTCACAGCGCCAGGGTCCCGGGTTCGATTCCCGGCTTGGGTCACTGTCTGTGTGGAGTTTGCACATTCTCCTCGTGTCTCCATGGGTTTCCTCCGGGTGCTCCAGTTTCCTCCCACAGTCCAAAGATGTGCGGGTTACATAGAACATAGAACATTACAGCACAGAACAGGCCCTTCGGCCCACGATGTTGTGCCGACCTTCATCTGAAACCAAGATCAAGCTATCCCACTCCCTACCATCCTGGTGTGCTCCATGTGCCTATCCAATAACCGCTTAAATGTTCCTAAAGTGTCTGACTCCACTATCACTGCAGGCAGTCCATTCCACACCCCAACCACTCTCTGCGTGAAGAACCTACCTCTGATATCCTTCCTATATCTCCCACCATGAACCCTATAGTTATGCCCCCTTGTAATAGCTCCATCCACCCGAGGAAATAGTCTTTGAACGTTCACTCGATCTATCCCCTTCATCATTTTATAAACCTCTATTAAGTCTCCCCTCAATCTCCTCCGCTCCAGAGAGAACAGCCCCAGCTCCCTCAACCTTTCCTCATAAGACCGACACTCCAAACCAGGCAGCATTCTGATAAATCTCCTCTGCACTCTTTCCAGCGCTTCCACATCCTTCTTATAGTGAGGTGACCAGAACTGCACGCAATATTCCAAATGCGGTCTCACCAAGGTCCTGTACAGTTGCAGCATAACCCCACGGCTCTTAAACTCCAACCCCCTGTTAATAAAAGCTAACACACTATATGCCTTCTTCACAGCTCTATCCACTTGAGTGGCAACCTTTAGAGATCTGTGGATATGGACCCCAAGATCTCTCTGTTCCTCCACAGTCTTCAGAACCCTACCTTTGACCCTGTAATCCACATTTAAATTAGTCCTACCAAAATGAATCACCTCACATTTATCAGGGTTAAACTCCATTTGCCATTTTTCAGCCCAGCTTTGCATCCTATCTATGTCTCTTTGCAGCCTACAACAGCCCTCCACCTCATCCACTACTCCACCAATCTTGGTGTCATCAGCAAATTTACTGATCCACCCTTCAGCCCCCTCCTCTAAGTCATTAATAAAAATCACAAAGAGCAGAGGACCAAGCACCGATCCCTGCGGCACTCCGCTAGCAACCTGCCTCCAGTCCGAAAATTTTCCATCCACCACCACCCTCTGTCTTCGATCAGATAGCCAGTTACCTATCCAATCGGCCAACTTTCCCTCTATCCCACACCTCCTTACTTTCATCATAAGCCGACCATGGGGGACCTTATCAAACGCCTTACTAAAATCCATGTATATGACATCAACTGCCCTACCTTCATCAACACACCTAGTTACCTCCTCAAAAAATTCTATCAAATTTGTGAGGCACGATTTGCCCTTCACAAATCCGTGCTGACTATCCCGGATTAATCCGCATCTTTCTAAATGGTCGTAAATCCCATCCCTAAGGACCTTTTCCATCAATTTACCAACCACCGAAGTCAGACTAACCGGTCTATAATTACCAGGGTTAGGTTGATTGGTCAGATTAAATTGCTCCTTAATGTCCCAGGATGTGTAGATTAGAAGGATCAGTGGGGTAAATGTGTGGGGTTATGGGGATAGGGATAGGGGGATAGGGATGGGATTGTTGTCAGTGCAGACCCGATGGGCTGAATGGCCTCTTTCTGCACAGTGGGGTTTCTATGATTGAGGTCTTGTTGTTGCTTACAGACCTCCTTTTTCTCGAGTTGCTTTCTCTTTTTGAGTTGCCCACTATCTGGGCTCAGCTTTGTTCCTCCCTGTGGTTGTTTCATTAAATGTTGTACAATTTTAAATGCATTACCGCTTTAAATGCATTGCTGCTTTAAGACTGTCAGCTTTTTTAAAAACTGCCCCAGCTACTGTTTCTCTGTCTGTGCTTTTCCCACATTTCTGCAGTTTTTGTGAGAGAGTACAGCTCCTTTGGGACCATTTTTCAGACTGGTAACTTCTCCCTTTAGCTGCTGGGAGACTTGATAACGATTTCTGCATCTTTATTATTTATTGCTTGTTTTTCTCTCCTTTTCAAAAATTCTTCCTTTTCTCTCCAGTCCAAAAATGTGCGGGTTAGGTTGATTGGCCGTGCTAAAAATTGCCCTTAGTGTCCTGGAATGCGTAGGTTAGAGGGATTAGTGGGTAAATATGTAAGGATATGGGGTAGGGCCTGGGTGGGATTGTGGTCGGTGCAGACTCGATGGGTCGAATGGCCTCTTTCTGTACTGTAGGGTTTCTATGTTTCTATGTTTTCCTGCTGCTGTTTTTTGTGTTAATTTCACATTCAGGTGGTGCTGTCCATTTCAGGACCATTGAATTGTTTTAACTTTTTAACTTATTTTATTTTTTTCGCAGCTAGTGGTGTTTTCATCTGAAAAGTTGTCGACTGAGGTAGTGGGTGAGTTATTTTCTCCACTTTAAAGCTACATTAAGGTAAGCGTTCCAGCTTTATAAACAAACATCTTAAATACATTTCTCCTGGGCATAACTTTAACATCGAGTCTTTAAATTGAAGTGATGGCAGGAGGCCTGAGTCCTGTCACTGTCTGTGCGGAGTCTGCACGTTCTCCCCGTGTCTGCGTGGGTTTCCCCCGGGTGCTCCAGTTTCCACCCACAGTCCAAGTGACTTGTCCACCTTAATGTTTTTCAAAACCTCCAACACCTCCTCCCTTTTTATCGCAACATGTCCCAGAATGTCAACATCCTCTTTTCTACACTCACCATCCACTACATCCTTCTCCTTTGTGAATACTGATGCAAAGTACTCATTAAGGACCTCACCCACCTTATCTGGCTCCACACACAAATTCCCTCCACTGACCCCTGAGTGAACCTACCCTTTCCTTAGCTACCCTCTTCCTCCTTATATAAGCATAAAAAGCCTTGGGATTCTCCTTAATCCTGCCTGCCAAGGACATTTCATGGCCCCTTTTTGCCCTCAACATTCCCTGTTTAAGTTTTCCTGCTATCTTTGTATTCCTCAAGAGCCTTATCCATTTTCAATTTCCTGAAATTTATGTATGCCTCCTTCTTCTTTTTCACTGAGCTCACAATCTCTCATCATCCAGGGTTCCCGAATCTTGCCGTCTTTATCCTTCATTTTTACAGGGACATACTTGTCCTGAATTGTTAACAACTGACTTTTAAAAGACTCCCACATATCGGATGTGGATTTACCCTCAAACAGCCGCCCCAGTCTACATTCCCTAGCTCCTGGCTAATACTGTCATAGTTAGCCTCCCCCCAGTTCAGTACTTTCACTCTGGGACTTCTATCCTTTTCTACAAGTATATTAAAATTTATAGAATTGTGATCACTGTTCCCAAAATGGTCCCCCACTGAGACAATCACCTGTCCGGGCTCATTTCCCAGAACCAGGTCTAAGATACCTCCACCCGAGTTGGACTATCTACATATTGCCTCAAAAAGTACTCTTGGACACACTGAACAAACTCTGCCCCGTCCAAGCTCCTGGCACTAAAGGAATCCCAGTCTATGTTGGAGAAGTTAAAATCGCCCATCACAACAGCCCTGTTGTTTTTACATCATCCTATAATCTGCTGACGTATCAGTTCCTCCACTTCACGCTGGCTGTTGGGAGGTCTGTAGTACAACCCCAACAGTGTGATTGCACTGCTCCTGTTCCTTAATTTTACTCATATGGCCTCATTGCATAAGACCATAAGACATAGGAGCAGAATTAGGCCACTCGGCCCATCGAGTCTGCTTCACCATTCAATCATGCTTGATATTTTTCTCATCCCTATTCACCTGCCTTTTCCCCATAACCCCTGATCCCCTTATTAATCAAGAACCTATCTATCTCTGTCTTAAAGACACTCAATGACCTGGCCTCCACAGCCTTCTGCGGCAAAGAGTTCCACAGATTCACCACTCTCTGGCTGAAGAAATTCCTCCTCATCTCTGTTTTAAAGGATCGTCCCTTTAGTCTGAGGTTGTGCCTCTGGTTCTAGTTTTTCCCAAGAGTGGAAACATCCTCTCCATGTCCACTCTATCCAGGTCTCGCAGTATCCTAAATTATCCTGTATGATCCCACCAAGTTGTCCTCCCTCTGTATAGCTGTGACATTCTCGCTAATCAGTAAAGCAACACCCCCACCTCTTTTGTCACCCTCTCTATCTCACCTGATGAAGAATGTAATTCCTGGAATGCGAAGCTGCCAGTCCTGCCCTTCTTTCATCCAAGTCTCCGTAACTGCCACAACACCATCGTTCCATGTAGTAATTTAACCTTTAAGGGCATAGAACAGAGAACATAGAACATTACAGCGCAGTACAGGCCCTTCAGCCCTCGATGTTGCGCCGACCAGTGAAACCAATCTAAAGCCCATCTAACCGACACTATTCCAATATCATCCATTTGTTTATCCAATGACCATTTAAATGCTCTTAATGTTGACGAGTCCACTACTGTTGCAGGCAGGGCATTCCACGCCCGTACTACTCTCTGAGTAAAGAACCTACCTCTGACATCTGTCCTATATCTCTCACCCCTCAATTTAAAGCTATGTCCCCTCGTGTTAGCCTTCACCATCCGAGGAAAAAGGCTCTCACTATCCACCATATCTAATCCTCTGATCATCTTGTAAGCCTCTATTAAGTCACCTCTTAACCTTCTTCTCTCTTACGAAAACAACCTCAAGTCCCTCAGCCTTTCCTCATACGATTTTCCCACCATACTAGGCAACATCCTGGTAAATCTCCTCTGCACCCTTTCCAACACTTCCACATCTTTCCTATAATACGGCGACCAGAACTATACTCAATACTCCAAGTGCGGCTGCACCAGAGTTTTGTACAGTTGCAGTATGACCTCCTGGCTCCGAAACTCAATCCCTCTACCAATAAAAGCTAACACACCGTATGCCTTCTTAACAACCCTATCAACCTGGCTGCCAATTTTCAGGGATCTATGCACATGGACACCCAGATCCCTCTGTTCATCCACACTACCAAATATCTTACCATTAGCCCAGTACTCTGTATTCCTGTTACTCCTTCCAAAGTGAGTCACCTCTCAGCCCAGCTCTGCAGCTTATCTATGTCCCTCTGTAACCTGCCACTTCCCTCCACACTGTCTACAATTCCACCGACTTTAGTGTCATCCGCAAATTTACTAATCCATCCTTCTACGCCCTCATCCAGGTCATTTATAAAAATGACAAACAGCAGTGGCCCCAAAACAGACCCTTGCGGTACACCACTCGTAATTGAACTCCAGGATGAATATTTCCCATCAACCACCGACCTCTGTTTTCTTACAGCTAGCCAATTCCTGATCCAAACCGCTAAATCACCCTCAATCCCATGTGTCCGTATTTTCTGCAATAGCTTACCATGGGGAACCTCATCAAACGCTTTGCTGAAATCCATATACACCACATCAACTGCTTTACCCTCATCCACCTCTTTGGTCACCTTCTCAAAGAACTCAATAAGGTTTGTGAGGTGCGACCTACTCTTCACAAAACCGTGCTGACTATCCCTAATCAAATTATCCCTTTCTAGGTGATTATAAATCCTATCTCTTAAGAACATAAGAACATAAGAAATAGGAGCAGGAGTAGGCCATCTAGCCCCTCGAGCCTGCCCCGCCATTCAATAAGATCATGGCTGATCTGAAGTGGATCAGTTCCACTCACCGGCCTGATCCCTATAACCCCTAATTCCCTTACCGATCAGGAATCCATCTATCCGTGATTTAAACATATTCAACTCCACCACTTCAGTGGGCAGAGAATTCCAGAGATTCACCACCCTCTGAGAGAAGAAGCTCCTCCTTAACTCTGTCCTAAACTGACCCCCCTTTATTTTGAGGCTGTGCCCTCTAGTTCTAGCTTCCTTTCTAAGTGGAAAGAATCTCTCCACCTCTCCCCTATCCAGCCCCTTCATTATCTTATAGGTCTGTATAAGATCCCCCCTCAGCCTTCTAAATTCCAACGAGTACAAACCCAACCTGCTCAGTCTCCCCTCATAATCAACACCCCTCATCTCTGGTATCAACCTGGTGAACCTTCTCTGCACTCCCTCCAAGGCCAATATATCCTTCTGCAAATAAGGGGACCAATACTGCACACAGTATTCCAGCTGCGGCCTCACCAATGCCCTGTACAGATGCAGCAAGACATCTCTGCTTTTATATTCTATCCCCCTTGCGATATAGGCCAACATCCCATTTGCCTTCTTGATCATCTGTTGCACCTGCGGACTGAGTTTTTGCGTCTCATGCACAAGGACCCCCAGGTCCTTCGCACAGCAGCATGTTGTAATTTTTTTCCATTTAGATAATAATCCAATTTGCTATTATTTCCTCCAAAGTGAATAACCTCGCATTTGTCAACGTTATACTCCATCTGCCAGATCCTCGCCCACTCACTCAGCCTGTCCAAATCTCTCTGCAGACCTTCTACGCCCTCCACACGATTCACTTTTCCACTTATCTTTGTGTCGTCTGCAAACTTTGTTACCCTACACTCCGTCCCCTCCTCCAGATCGCCTATATAAATGGTAAACAGTTGAGGCCCCAGTACTGATCCCTGCGGCACGCCACTAGTTACCATCCGCCAACCAGAAAAGCACCCATTTATTCCGACTCTCTGCTTCCTGTCGGATAGCCAATCCCCAATCCACGCTAACACCCTACCCCCAACTCCGTGTGACCCAATCTTCTTCAGCAACCTTTTGTGAGGCACCTTATCAAACGCCTTTTGGAAATCCAAAAACACCGCATCCACCGGTTCCCCTCCATCAACTGCTCTAGTCACATCTTCATAAAAATCCAACAAGTTCATCAAGCACGACTTTCCCCTCATGAATCCATGCTGCGTCTGCTTAATCGAACCATTCTTATCCAGATGGCCTGCTATTTCTTCTTTAATAATGGATTCCAGCATATCTCTTATAATCCTTTCCAAAACTTTGCCCACAACAGAAGTAAGGCTCACAGGTCTATAATTACCAGGGTTGTCCCTACTCCCCTTCTTGAACAAGGGGACAACATTTGCGATCCTCCAGTCTTCTGGCACTGTTCCTGTAGACAATGACAACACAAAGATCACAGACAAAGGCTCTGCAATCTCCTCTCTAGCCTCTCAGAGAATCCTAGGATAAATCCCATCCGGCCCAGGGGACTTATCTATTTTTATCCTTTCCAGAATTGCTAACACCTCCTCCTTATGAACCTCAATCCCATCCAGTCCAACAGCCTGCATCTCAGTACTCCCCTCGACAACATTGTCCCTCTCCTGTGTGAATACCGACGAAAAATATTCATTTAGTGCCTCTCCTATCTCTTCAGACTCCACGCACAACTTCCCACTACTGTCCTTGACTGGCCCTAATCTTACCCTAGTCATTCTTTTACTCCTGACATACCTATAGAAAGCTTTAGGGTTTTCCTTGATCCTACCTGCCAAAGTCTTCTCATGTCCCCTCCTGGCTCTTCTTAACTCTTTCTTTAGGTCCTTCCTGGCTAACTTGTAACTCTCAAGCGCCCTAACTGAGCCTTCACGTCTCTTAACATAAGTCTCCTTCTTCCTCTTCACAAGAGATTCAACCTCTTTAGTAAACCTCGGTTCCCTCACACGTCTGCTTCCTCCCTGCCTGACAGGTATGTTAATAGGTTGGTGAATAAGGCATACGGGACACTTGCCTTTATTAATCGAGGCATAGATTACAAAAGCAGAGAGGTCATGTTGGAGTTGTATAGAACTTTGGTGAGGCCACAGCTGGAGTACTGTGTGCAGTTCTGGTCACCACATTATAGGAAGGATGTGATTGCACTGGAGGGGGTGCAGAGGAGATTCACCAGGATGCTGCCTGGGATGGAGCATTTAAGTTATGAAGGGAGGTTGGGTAGGCTTGGGTTGTTTTCATTGGAGCAGAGAAGACTGAGGGGCGACCTGATCGAGGTGTTCAAGATTATGAGAGACACGGACTGAGTGGATAAGGAGCAGCTGTTCCCCTTAGTTGAAAGGTCAGGAGAGGAAATAGGTTCAAGTTGGGGGGCAGGAGGTTTCAGAGGGATTTGAGGAAAAACCTTTTTACCCAGAGGGTGGTGACGGTCTGGAATGCGCTGCCTGGGAGGGTGATGGAGGCGGGATGCTTCACATCCTTTAAAAAGTACCTGGATGCGCACTTGGCACATCATAACATTCAGGGCTATGGGCCAAGAACTGGCAGATGGGATTTGGTGGGAAGGTCGGGTGTTTCTAATGTGTCAGTGCAGACTCGATGGGCCGAAGGGCCTCTTCTGCGCGGTATGATTCTATGATCTACTGATGACCATGAAACCTGGCCTACATGTGACTCCAGAGCCACAATAATGTGGTTGAATCTTAACTGCCCTCTGAAATAGCCAAACAAGCCATCAGTTCAAGGGCAACTAGGAATGGGCAATAAATGCTGGCCAGCCAGCGACGGCCGTGTCCCATGAATGAATAAAAAAAACTGCCTCCAAATACATTTATAATCTTCCTTCAACAAAATCAGTGCACATTGCAGCAAATGTGGTCTTGTGAGTGCCCTGTTTTCTAATCCATTCCCCTCACAATGAACGATAACATTCTATCAGCTTTTCCAATTGCTTGCTGTACCTGCACACGAGCTCTTTGTGACTCGTGCACTCAGACACCCAGATTCCTCTGCAATTCAGTGCGCTGCAATCCCTCACCATTTGGACAATAAGCTTCTTTTTTCTTCTTCGAGCCTAAATGGACAGTTCCACATTTGCCAAATCCTTACCAACTCACAGAACCTACCCAGCTCCCTTTGCAGCCTCCGTATATCCTCTTCACTATTTACTTTCCGACCTATCTTTGCATCAACAGTAAATGTGGCGAATGGAAAGATGTTCTTTCACCAGCTTAGGGAAAATGCAACTCATTTAATTACAGGTTAAAACAGAGGCTCCCAGCCTCGTGGCTGGAATCAGCTCCCGAGATGACTCCGAGTGCAGGAGCCCATGTTTACCAAGGTGAAACCGCTCCCTGCACCCTGATTGGATCCCCAGATCATGTGACCCTTACTCTACAGCTGGAATCCTATTGGGACAATCGCCAGAAGCAGCAATCCCCTCGGTCCATTTGTCCAAATCATTTAAAAGCTACAAAATGCTGAGGCCCAGCACTGACCCCTGTGGCAAACCAATCCTCACATCCGCCTACTCTCTGTTTCCTGAGACAATCTTCAAACCATGACAATATGTTACCCCGCTACACTGTGATCTTTTATTTTTCAAAATAACCTTTGATGTGAGACTTTATCAACTATCTTCTGGATGACTTGCAGTCTTTGCATTTCCTTTTCCTCTGCAGTCAATAACTACACTTGCAGCCTGTGTGTGCTTTTCCCAGCTGCCTCACTTGCAGCCTGTGTGTGCTTTTCCCAGCTCTTTCACTTGCAGCCGGTGTGTGCTTTTCCCAGCTCTCTCACTTGCAGCCTGTGTGTGCTTTTCCCTGCTCTCTCACTTGCAGCCTGTGTGTGCTTTTCCCAGCGCTCTCATTTGCAGCCTGTGTATAATTTTCCCTGGTCTCTCACTTGCAGCCTGTGTGTGCTTTTCCCAGCTGTCTCACTTGCAGCCTGTGTGTGCTTTTCCCAGCTCTCTCACTTGCAGCCTGTGTGTGCTTTTCCCAGCTGTCTCACTTGCAGCCTGTGTGTGCTTTTCCCAGCTGTCTCACTTGCAGCCTGTGTGTGCTTTTCCCAGCTGTATCACTCACAGCCTGTGTGTGCTTTTCCCAGCTCTCTCACTTGCAGCCTGTGTGTGCTTTTCCCAGCTGTCTCACTTGCAGCCTGTGTATAATTTTCCCTGGTCTCTCACTTGCAGCCTGTGTGGGTTTTTCCCAGCTGTCTCACTCACAGCCTGTGTGTGCTTTTCCCAGCTCTCTCACTTGCAGCCTGTGTGTGCTTTTCCCAGCTCTCTCACTTGCAGCCTGTGTGTGCTTTTCCCAGCTCTCTCACTTGCAGCCTGTGTGTGCTTTTCCCAGCTCTCTCACTTGCAGCCTGTGTGTGCTTTTCCCAGCTCTCTCACTTGCAGCCTGTGTGTGCTTTTCCCTGCTCTCTCACTTGCAGCCTGTGTGTGCTTTTCCCAGCTGTATCACTTGCAGCCTGTGTGTGCTTTTCCCAGCTGTCTCACTTGCAGCCTGTGTGTGCTTTTCCCAGCTGTCTCACTTGCAGCCTGTGTGTGCTTTTCCCAGCTGTCTCACTTGCAGCCTGTGTGTGCTTTTCCCAGCTCTCTCACTTGCAGCCTGTGTGTGCTTTTCCCAGCTGCCTCACTTGCAGACTGTGTGTGCTTTTCCCAGCTGCCTCACTTGCAGCCTGTGTGTGCTTTTCCCAGCTGCCTCACTTGCAGCCTGTGTGTGCTTTTCCCAGCTGTCTCACTTGCAGCCTGTGTGTGCTTTTCCCAGCTGTCTCACTTGCAGCCTGTGTGTGCTTTTCCCAGCTGTCTCACTTGCAGCCTGTGTGTGCTTTTCCCAGCTCTCTCACTTGCAGCATTTGATTGTTTTCCTTTTCTCTTTTTCAGAGCATGTTTTGACACTGTTTGTGTCCCGGGGTTCTCAGCGTCTCTCTGATCCTTTTACAGCGTTTAAATTTCTTTTGACACCTTATTGTAAACACAATCACAACTGCACATCCTTAATAGAACAAAGATCAAAGAACAATACAGCACAGGAACAGGCCCTTCGGCCCTCCAAGCCCGTGCCGCTCCCTGGTCCAAACTAGACCATTCTTTTGTATCCCTCCATTCCCACTCCGTTCATGTGGCTATCTAGATAAGTCTTAAACGTTCCCAGTGTGTCCGCCTCCACCACCTTGCCTGGCAGCGCATTCCAGGCCCCCACCACCCTCTGTGTAAAATATGTCCTTCTGATATCTGTGTTAAACCTCCCCCCCTTCACCTTGAACCTATGACCCCTTGTGAACGTCACCACCGACCTGGGGAAAAGCTTCCCACTGTTCACCCTATCTATGCCTTTCATCATTTTATACACCTCTATTAAGTCTCCCCTCATCCTCCGTCTTTCCAGGGAGAACAACCCCAGTTTACCCAATCTCTCCTCATAACTAAGCCCCTCCATACCAGGCAACATCCTGGTAAACCTCCTCTGTACTCTCTCCAAAGCCTCCACGTCCTTCTGGTAGTGTGGCGACCAGAACTGGGCGCAGTATTCCAAATGCGGCCGAACCACCGTTCTATACATCTGCAACATCAGACCCCAACTTTTATACTCTATGCCCCGTCCTATAAAGGCAAGCATGCCATATGCCTTCTTCACCACCTTCTCCACCTGTGACGTCACCTTCAAGGATCTGTGGACTTGCACACCCAGGTCCCTCTGCGTATCTACACCCTTTATGGTTCTGCCATTTATCGTATAGCTCCTCCCGACATTATTTCTACCAAAATGCATCACTTCGTATTCATCAGGATTGAACTCCATCTGCCATTTCTTTGCCCAAATTTCCAGCCTATCTATATCCTTCTGTAGCTTCTGACAATGCTCCTCACAAGTCCTGCCAATTATGTGTTTCTGTGAGAGGCTTTTATTGGACAAATCTTCCCATGTCTTCCCCAGAGGCAGATTCCTCATGGAAGAGTCACATGACTAATGCAAGCCACTTAGTTCAGCATTTCCAAAACCGCCATCCTAACAATGTTGTCCTGAGAGAAATGTGCCTAGTTCTGGCTGCTCAGGGCAGATTATATTTACACTGGCGGCAGTTCAGAGGAGAGGGATTGTCTGGGATGAAGGGGTTAGTTTGTGAGGAGAGTTTGGGCCTGGAGCTCAGTGGAACAAAGGTGGTCTTATTGAAATATAAGATGGTGAGGAGGGTCCAGAGGGAGAATTCGTCCCCTCCTGGAGGAATCGAGAACACAGGGACACAGTTTGAAAACAAGACTCTCCCATTTAGAGAAGGGAAGTGCTCAGGCTGAAGGTCTGAGATGTGTCTATTTTAATGCCAGGAGTGTAGTGAATAAAGTGGATGAGCTTAGAGCGTGGATTGCTGCTTCGAATTGTGATGTGGTGGCCATTACGGAGACTTGGATGTCTCAGGGACAGGACTGGGTGCTTCAGGTGCCGGGTTTTAGATGTTTCAGGAAGGACAGGGAGGGAGGCAAGAGAGGGGGGGGAGTGGCACTGTTGATCAGGGATAGTGTCACGGCTGTAGAGAAGGTGGACGCCGTGGAGGGATTGACTACGGAGTCTCTGTGGGTGGAGGTTAGGAACAGGAAGGGGTCGGTAACGTTGCTGGGTGTTTTCTATAGGCCGCCCAATAGTAACAGAGATGTTGAGGAGCAGATGGGGAAACAGATCCTGGAGAGATGTAAGAATAACATTATCCACACAGTATGTGGATAAGCCTACTAGAGGAGAGGCTGTACTTGATCTGGTGCTGGCTAATGAACCTGGACAGGTGGAGGATCTCTCGGTGGGTGAGCATCTTGGGGATAGCGATCATAATTCTATCTCCTTCACGATAGCATTGGAAAGAGATAGGATCAGGCAGGCTAGGAAAGTGTTTCTCTGGAGTAAAGGGAAATACAGTGTCATCAGGGAGGAAATTAGACGGGTAAATTGGAAGGAGGCATTCTTGGGGAAAAGTACCGAAGGAAAGTGGAGGATTTTCAAGGAATGTTTGTCTGGAGCTCTGCATGACAACGTTCCGATGAGACAGGGGGGTGTTGGTAGGGTACGGGAACCGTGGTGCATGAAGGTTGTGATGAACCTGGTGAATAAGAAAAGAGAGGCGTACAGAAGGTTCAGAGAGCTAGGAGGTGTTAAGGATTTAGAGGAGTATACGGGATGTAGGAAGGAGCTTAAGAAGGAAATTAGGAGAGCGAGAAGGGGTCATGAGAAGACCTTGGCGGGTAAGATTAAGGAGAATCCCAAGGCTTTCTACAAATATGTCAAGAGTAAAAGGATGAGATGTGAAGGCATAGGACCCTTAAAAGGTGAAGGGGGAAAAGTTTGTGCGGAACCGTTAGAAATGGCGGAGGTGCTTAATGAATACTTTACCTCGGTATTCACGGTGGAAAGGGATCTGGGTGGTTGTACTGCTGGTTTGCGGTGGACAGAAAGGATCGAGCATGTGGACATAAAGAAAGAGGATGTGTTGGAACTATTGAATGGCATCAAGGTTGGTAAATCGCCGGGACCGGATGGGATGTACCCCAGGTTACTGTGGGAGGCGAGGGAGGAGATTGCGGAGCCTTTGGCAATGATCTTTGCATCGTCGATGGAGACGGGAGAGGTTCCGGAGGATTGGAGGATTGCAGATGTGGTCCCTATATTCAAGAAAGGGAACAGGGACAGCCCGGGAAATTACCGACCGGTGAGTCTAACCTCAGTGGTTGGTAAGTTGATGGAGAGGATCCTGAGAGACAGGATTTATGATCATCTAGAGAAGTTTAGTATGATCAAAAGTAGTCAGCACGGCTTTGTCAAGGGCAGGTCGTGCCTTACGAGCCTGGTTGAGTTCTTTGAAAATGTGACCAAACACATTGACGAAGGAAGAGCGGTGGATGTGGTCTATATGGACTTCAGCAAGGCGTTCGATAAGGTCCCCCATGCAAGACTTCTTGAGAAAGTGAGAGGGCATGGGATCCAAGGGGCTGTTGCCTTGTGGATCCAGAACTGGCTTGCCTGCAGAAGGCAGAGAGTGGCTGTGGAGGGGTCTTTCTCTGCATGGAGGTCAGTGACCAGTGGAGTGCCGCAGGGATCTGTTCTGGGACCCTTGCTGTTTGTCATTTTCATAAATGACCTGGATGAGGAAGTGGTGGGATGGGTTGGTAAGTTTGCTGACGACACCAAGGTAGGTGGTGTTGTGGATAGTTTGGAGGGATGTCAGAAGTTGCAGCGAGACATAGATAGAATGCAAGACTGGGCGGAGAAGTGGCAGATGGACTTCAACCCGGATAAGTGTGTAGTGATCCATTTTGGCAGATCCAATGGGATGAAGCAGCAGTATAATATGAAGGGTACCATTCTTAGCAGTGTAGAGGATCAGAAGGACCTTGGGGTCCGGGTCCATAGGACTCTTAAATCGGCCTCGCAGGTGGAGGATGCGGTCAAGAAGGCGTACGGCGTACTGGCCTTCATTAATCGAGGGATTGAGTTTAGGAGTCGGGAGATAATGCTGCAGCTTTATAGGACCCTGGTTAGACCCCACTTGGAGTACTGCGCGCAGTTCTGGTCACCTCATTACAGGAAAGATGTTGAAGCCATTGAAAGGGTGCAGAGGAGATTTACAAGGATGTTGCCTGGATTGGGGGGCATGCCTTATGAGGATAGGTTGAGGGAGCTTGGTCTCTTCTCCCTGGAGAGACGAAGGATGAGAGGTGACCTGATAGAGGTTTACAAGATGTTGAGAGGTCTGGGTAGGGTAGACTCTCAGAGGCTATTTCCAAGGGCTGAAATGGTTGCTACGAGAGGACACAGGTTTAAGGTGCTGGGGGGTAGGTACAGAGGAGATGTCAGGGGTAAGTTTTTCACTCAGAGGGTGGTGGGTGAGTGGAATCGGCTGACGTCGGTGGTGGTGGAGGCAAACTCGTTGGGGTCTTTTAAGAGACTTCTGGATGAGTACATGGGATTTAATGGGATTGAGGGCTATAGATAGGCCTAGAGGTAGGGATATGATCAGCGCAACTTGTGGGCCGAAGGGCCTGTTTGTGCTGTGGCTTTAAAATTTAAAAAAAAAAATTTAAGAGGGAAATGAGGGGGAGTCCATTCACTCAGAGGCTTGGTGGTGTTTAGAATTCTTACCCCAGAGAGCAGAGGGGGTTCGACACGACTGAGTTAGACAGCGTTCCAACTGAAAGGGGGTCAAAGGTTATGGAGGAAACTGTAATTGAGACCAGAATCAGATTAATTGTAATCTTATCGAATGTTGGAACAGACTTGAGGGGCCGAATAGCCAGCTCCTGCTCTTAATTTGAATGTTTTTATGCGACTGAGCCTCAGAACAAGTGGTTCCCATTTGGTGTTTAGAATTTTAATTTTATTTTTCCACTCATAAAAGTGAAGCATCAAATTCAACGTTCCAGTATCTCCTGACAAGATGGAAAAGATTTGGGCTGAGGGATCCAAGCCATCACCAACATAGACTCGACGCCAGTTAATGGGGCTGTGGTTGATTGGTAAGGAGGGAGGGAATGCAGAGAATGGGGTGGGGGGGAATTAACTGCCTCTTTCCTTTCCCCAACATCGCTGCAATTTTGAAAGAAGGATTGGAGAGGGAGAGGCAGCAGGTTAACAATGTACAGCAGTTAGTGTCCAACTACAGACTGAGAGGATTAAACCTCTGTATTCACAGAGACCTGACTCATTGTTACAGGGAGTCTGAGCAACACAGACCAGCGAAACCACACTGCATATTTCCCTGCAAATCATTCCAACAAAGAGTAACTTTTATTTAGAACTGACAAACCTCAATTTAATCGACATTCACAGGGAGTGAGCTAATCTAAACACTCACACCAACATTTCACTCAGTGATACACATACTGCTAATGCTTCAATTCGCAAAGGCTGCAAGTGGCAGATTCAACCAGCATTGATTCAGAATGAATGTTTCAAACTTGTCCCTGCCTGCACACACACTGACTCTCACTGGGGTACGGGTCCCACACACACTGACTCTCACTGGGGTACGGGTTCCACACACACTGACTCTCACTGGGGTACAGGTTCCACACACACTGACTCTCACTGGGGTACGGGTCCCACACACACTGACTCACACTGGGGTACGGGTTCCCACACACACTGACTCTCACTGGGGTACGGGTTCCACACACACTGACTCTCACTGGGGTACGGGTCCCACACACACTGACTCTCACTGGGGTACGGGTCCCACACACACTGACTCTCACTGGGGTACGGGTTCCACACACACTGACTCTCACTGGGGTACGGGTCCCACACACACTGACTCTCACTGGGGTATGGGTCCCACACACACTGACTCTCACTGGGGTACGGGTCCCACACACACTGACTCTCACTGGGGTACGGGTCCCACACACACTGACTCTCACTGGGGTACGGGTCCCACACACACTGACTCTCACTGGGGTACGGGTCCCACACACACTGACTCTCACTGGGGTACGGGTCCCACACACACTGACTCTCACTGGGGTACGGGTTCCACACACACTGACTCTCACTGGGGTACGGGTCCCACACACACTGACTCTCACTGGGGTACGGGTTCCACACACACTGACTCTCACTGGGGTACAGGTTCCACACACACTGACTCTCACTGGGGTATGGGTCCCACACACACTGACTCTCACCGGGGTACGGGTTCCACACACACTGACTCTCACTGGGGTACGGGTCCCACACACACTGACTCTCACTGGGGTACGGGTCCCACACACACTGACTCTCACTGGGGTACGGGTCCCACACACACTGACTCTCACTGGGGTACGGGTCCCACACACACTGACTCTCACTGGGGTACGGGTTCCACACACATTGACTCTCACTGGGGTACGGGTTCCACACACATTGACTCTCACTGGGGTACGGGTCCCACACACACTGACTCTCACTGGGGTACGGGTCCCACACACACTGACTCTCACTGGGGTACGGGTCCCACACACACTGACTCTCACTGGGGTACGGGTCCCACACACACTGACTCTCACTGGGGTATGGGTTCCACACACACTGACTCTCACTGGGGTACGGGTCCCACACACACTGACTCTCACTGGGGTACGGGTTCCACACACACTGACTCTCACTGGGGTACGGGTCCCACACACACTGACTCTCACTGGGGTCCGGGTCCCACACACACTGACTCTCACTGGGGTACGGGTCCCACACACACTGACTCTCACTGGGGTACGGGTCCCACACACACTGAATCTCACTGGGGTACGGGTCCCACACACACTGACTCTCACTGGGGTACGGGTCCCACACACACTGACTCTCACTGGGGTCCAGGTCCCACACACACTGACTCTCACTGGGGTACGGGTCCACACACACTGACTCTCACTGGGGTACGGGTCCCACACACACTGACTCTCACTGGGGTACGGGTCCCACACACACTGACTCTCACTGGGGTCCGGGTCCCACACACACTGACTCTCACTGGGGTACGGGTCCCACACACACTGACTCTCACTGGGGTACGGGTCCCACACACACTGACTCTCACTGGGGTACGGGTCCCACACACACTGACTCTCACTGGGGTACGGGTCCCACACACACTGACTCTCACTGGGGTCCAGGTCCCACACACACTGACTCTCACTGGGGTACGGGTCCCACACACACTGACTCTCACTGGGGTACGGGTCCCACACACACTGACTCTCACTGGGGTACGGGTCCCACACACACTGACTCTCACTGGGGTACGGGTCCCACACACACTGACTCTCACTGGGGTATGGGTTCCACACACACTGACTCTCACTGGGGTACGGGTCCCACACACACTGACTCTCACTGGGGTACGGGTCCCACACACACTGACTCTCACTGGGGTACGGGTCCCACACACACTGACTCTCACTGGGGTATGGGTTCCACACACACTGACTCTCACTGGGGTACAGTTCCACACACACTGACTCTCACTGGGGTACGGGTCCCACACACACTGACTCTCACTGGGGTACGGGTTCCACACACACTGACTCTCACTGGGGTCCGGGTCCCACACACACTGACTCTCACTGGGGTATGGGTCCCACACACACTGACTCTCACTGGGGTATGGGTCCCACACACACTGACTCTCACTGGGGTACGGGTCCCACACACACTGACTCTCACTGGGGTCCGGGTCCCACACACACTGACTCTCACTGGGGTCCGGGTCCCACACACACTGACTCTCACTGGGGTATGGGTCCCACACACACTGACTCTCACTGGGGTACGGGTCCCACACACACTGACTCTCACTGGGGTACGGGTCCCACACACACTGACTCTCACTGGGGTCCGGGTCCCACACACACTGACTCTCACTGGGGTACGGGTTCCACACACACTGACTCTCACTGGGGTACGGGTCCCACACACACTGACTCTCACTGGGGTACGGGTTCCACACACACTGACTCTCACTGGGGTACGGGTTCCACACACACTGACTCTCACTGGGGTACGGGTTCGACACACACTGACTCTCACTGGGGTACGGGTCCCACACACACTGACTCTCACTGGGGTACGGGTTCCACACACACTGTCTCTCACTGGGGTACGGGTTCCACACACACTGACTCTCACTGGGGTACGGGTTCCACACACACTGACTCTCACTGGGGTACGGGTTCCACACACACTGACTCTCACTGGGGTACGGGTTCGACAGACACTGACTCTCACTGGGGTACGGGTCCCACACACACTGACTCTCACTGGGGTACGGGTTCCACACACACTGACTCTCACTGGGGTACGGGTTCGACACACACTGACTCTCACTGGGGTACGGGTTCCACACACACTGACTCTCACTGGGGTACGGGTCCCACACACACTGACTCTCACTGGGGTACGGGTCCCACACACACTGACTCTCACTGGGGTATGGGTTCCACACACACTGACTCTCACTGGGGTACAGTTCCACACACACTGACTCTCACTGGGGTACGGGTCCCACACACACTGACTCTCACTGGGGTCCGGGTCCCACACACACTGACTCTCACTGGGGTCCGGGTCCCACACACACTGACTCTCACTGGGGTACGGGTTCCACACACACTGACTCTCACTGGGGTCCGGGTCCCACACACACTGACTCTCACTGGGGTATGGGTCCCACACACACTGACTCTCACTGGGGTATGGGTCCCACACACACTGACTCTCACTGGGGTACGGGTCCCACACACACTGACTCTCACTGGGGTCCGGGTCCCACACACACTGACTCTCACTGGGGTCCGGGTCCCACACACACTGACTCTCACTGGGGTATGGGTCCCACACACACTGACTCTCACTGGGGTACGGGTCCCACACACACTGACTCGCACTGGGGTACGGGTCCCACACACACTGACTCTCACTGGGGTCCGGGTCCCACACACACTGACTCTCACTGGGGTACGGGTTCCACACACACTGACTCTCACTGGGGTACGGGTCCCACACACACTGACTCTCACTGGGGTACGGGTTCCACACACACTGACTCTCACTGGGGTACGGGTTCCACACACACTGACTCTCACTGGGGTACGGGTTCCACACACACTGACTCTCACTGGGGTACGGGTCCCACACACACTGACTCTCACTGGGGTACGGGTTCCACACACACTGTCTCTCACTGGGGTACGGGTTCCACACACACTGACTCTCACTGGGGTACGGGTTCCACACACACTGACTCTCACTGGGGTACGGGTTCCACACACACTGACTCTCACTGGGGTACGGGTTCGACACACACTGACTCTCACTGGGGTACGGGTCCCACACACACTGACTCTCACTGGGGTACGGGTTCCACACACACTGACTCTCACTGGGGTACGGGTTCGACACACACTGACTCTCACTGGGGTACGGGTTCCACACACACTGACTCTCACTGGGGTACGGGTCCCACACACACTGACTCTCACTGGGGTCCGGGTCCCACACACACTGACTCTCACTGGGGTACGGGTCTCACACACACTGACTCTCACTGGGGTACGGGTTCCACACACACTGACTCTCACTGGGGTATGGGTCCCACACACACTGACTCTCACTGGGGTACGGGTTCCACACACACTGACTCTCACTGGGGTACGGGTCCCACACACACTGACTCTCACTGGGGTACGGGTTCCACACACACTGACTCTCACTGGGGTACGGGTCCCACACACACTGACTCTCACTGGGGTACAGGTTCCACACACACTGACTCTCACTGGGGTACGGGTCCCACACACACTGACTCTCACTGGGGTACGGGTCCCACACACACTGACTCTCACTGGGGTACGGGTTCCACACACACTGACTCTCACTGGGGTACGGGTCCCACACACACTGACTCTCACTGGGGTACGGGTCCCACACACACTGACTCTCACTGGGGTACGGGTTCCACACACACTGACTCTCACTGGGGTACGGGTCCCACACACACTGACTCTCACTGGGGTACGGGTTCCACACACACTGACTCTCACTGGGGTCCGGGTCCCACACACACTGACTCTCACTGGGGTACGGGTTCCACACACACTGACTCTCACTGGGGTACGGGTCCCACACACACTGACTCTCACTGGGGTACGGGTTCCACACACACTGACTCTCACTGGGGTACGGGTTCCACACACACTGACTCTCACTGGGGTACGGGTCCCACACACACTGACTCTCACTGGGGTACGGGTTCCACACACACTGACTCTCACTGGGGTACGGGTTCCACACACACTGACTCTCACTGGGGTACGGGTTCCACACACACTGACTCTCACTGGGGTACGGGTCCCACACACTGACTCTCACTGGGGTACGGGTTCCACACACACTGACTCTCACTGGGGTACGGGTCCCACACACACTGACTCTCACTGGGGTACGGGTTCCACACACACTGACTCTCACTGGGGTCCGGGTCCCACACACACTGACTCTCACTGGGGTACGGGTTCCACACACACTGACTCTCACTGGGGTACGGGTCCCACACACACTGACTCTCACTGGGGTACGGGTTCCACACACACTGACTCTCACTGGGGTACGGGTTCCACACACACTGACTCTCACTGGGGTACGGGTCCCACACACACTGACTCTCACTGGGGTACGGGTTCCACACACACTGACTCTCACTGGGGTACGGGTTCCACACACACTGACTCTCACTGGGGTACGGGTTCCACACACACTGACTCTCACTGGGGTACGGGTTCCACACACACTGACTCTCACTGGGGTACGGGTCCCACACACACTGACTCTCACTGGGGTCCGGGTCCCACACACACTGACTCTCACTGGGGTACGGGTCCCACACACACTGACTCTCACTGGGGTACGGGTCCCACACACACTGACTCTCACTGGGGTCCGGGTCCCACACACACTGACTCTCACTGGGGTACGGGTCCCACACACACTGACTCTCACTGGGGTACGGGTCCCACACACACTGACTCTCACTGGGGTACGGGTCCCACACACACTGACTCTCACTGGGGTCCGGGTCCCACACACACTGACTCTCACTGGGGTACGCGTCCCACACACACTGACTCTCACTGGGGTACGGGTCCCACACACACTGACTCTCACTGGGGTCCGGGTTCCACACACACTGACTCTCACTGGGGTCCGGGTTCCACACACACTGACTCTCACTGGGGTCCGGGTTCCACACACACTGACTCTCACTGGGGTCCGGGTTCCACACACACTGACTCTCACTGGGGTACGGGTCCCACACACACTTACTCTCACTGGGGTACGGGTCCCACACACACTGACTCTCACTGGGGTACGGGTTCCACACACACTGACTCTCACTGGGGTACGGGTTCCACACACACTGACTCTCACTGGGGTACGGGTTCCACACACACTGACTCTCACTGGGGTACGGGTTCCACACACACTGACTCTCACTGGGGTACGGGTTCCACACACACTGACTCTCACTGGGGTCCGGGTCCCACACACACTGACTCTCACTGGGGTACGGGTCCCACACACACACTGACTCTCACTGGGGTACGGGTTCCACACACACTGACTCTCACTGGGGTACGGGTCCCACACACACACTGACTCTCACTGGGGTACGGGTCCCACACACACTGACTCTCACTGGGGTACGGGTTCCACACACACTGACTCTCACTGGGGTACGGGTTCCACACACACTGACTCTCACTGGGGTACGGGTCCCACACACACTGACTCTCACTGGGGTACGGGTCCCACACACACTGACTCTCACTGGGGTACGGGTTCCACACACACTGACTCTCACTGGGGTACGGGTCCCACACACACTGACTCTCACTGGGGTACGGGTCCCACACTCATTGGGTGGGGTTTCGTGGCCTCGCTTGTCCCCAGACGGTCTAATCCTGCCCCAGGTCAATGGGTCATAGTTTGAGGATAAGGGTTAAACATTTTAGCACTGAGGTACTGAGAGAAACATGTTTCAGTGAGGAGCTGAAGGAAATCAGCATTAGAAGAGAAATGGTTTTGGGGAAATTGATGGGATTGAAGGTGGATAAATCTCCAGGTCCTGATAATCTTCATCCCAGAGTACTTAAGGAAGTGGCCCTGGAAATAGTAGATCCATTGGTGGTCATTTTCCAAAATTCTTGGACTCTGGACTGGTTCCTACAGATTGGAGGGTAGCGAATGTAAGCCCGCTATTCAAAACGGGAGGTAGAGAGAAAACAGGGAACTATAGACCAGTGAGCCTAACGTCGGGACTGGGGAAGTTGCTGGAGTCCATTATCAAGGATTTCATAACTCGGCATTTGGAAGGCAGTGGTATAATCAGACAAAGTCAGCATGGATTTACAAAAGGGAAATCCTGCCTGACAAATCCACTGGATTTCTTCGAGGATGTAACTAGTAGAGTTGACTGAGGAGAACCAGTGGATGTGATTTATTTAGACTTTCAGAAGGCTTTCGACAAGATCTCACATAACATAGAACATAGAACATAGAACAGTACAGCACAGAACAGGCCCTTCGGCCCACGATGTTGTGCCGACCTTCATCTGAAACCAAGATCAAGCTATCCCACTCCCTACCATCCTGGTGTGCTCCATGTGCCTATCCAATAACCGCTTAAATGTTCCTAAAGTGTCTGACTCCACTATCACTGCAGGCAGTCCATTCCACACCCCAACCACTCTCTGCGTGAAGAACCTACCTCTGATATCCTTCCTATATCTCCCACCATGAACCCTATAGTTATGCCCCCTTGTAATAGCTCCATCCACCCGAGGAAATAGTCTTTGAACGTTCACTCGATCTATCCCCTTCATCATTTTATAAACCTCTATTAAGTCTCCCCTCAATCTCCTCCACTCCAGAGAGAACAGCCCCAGCTCCCTCAACCTTTCCTCATAAGACCGACACTCCAAACCAGGCAGCATCCTGGTAAATCTCCTCTGCACTCTTTCCAGCGCTTCCACATCCTTCTTATAGTGAGGTGACCAGAACTGCACGCAATATTCCAAATGCGGTCTCACCAAGGTCCTGTACAGTTGCAGCATAACCCCACGGCTCTTAAACTCCAACCCCCTGTTAATAAAAGCTAACACACTATAGGCCTTCTTCACAGCTCTATCCACTTGAGTGGCAACCTTTAGAGATCTGTGGATATGGACCCCAAGATCTCTCTGTTCCTCCACAGTCTTCAGAACCCTACCTTTGACCCTGTAATCCACATTTAAATTAGTCCTACCAAAATGAATCACCTCACATTTATCAGGGTTAAACTCCATTTGCCATTTTTCAGCCCAGCTTTGCATCCTATCTATGTCTCTACTATAACACACTACTATGTAAAGTTAAAGCACATGGGATTGTGGGTAATGTCTTGAGATGGATAGAAAGCTGGTTAGCAGATAGGAAGCAAAGAGTTGGCATAAATGGGTCTTTTTCTGATTGGCAGTCAGTGATGAGTGGGGTTCCACAGGGATCTGTGCTCGGACCCCAACTGCTCACATTATATATTAATGACTTGGAAGAGGGAACTGAATGCATTATCTCCAAATTTGCAGATGATACAAAGCTGGGTGGGAGGGTGAGCTGTGAGGAGGATGTAGAGATGCTTCAGCGTGATTTCGACAGGCTGAGTGTGTGGACATCTGCATGGCAGATGCAGTATAATGTGGATAAATGTGAGGTTATCCACTTTGGTAGCAATAATAGGAAGACAGATTATTACTTGAATGGGTGTAAATTGAGAGGTGGATACTCAACGAGACCTTGGAGTCCTCGTGCATCAGTCGCTGAAAGTAAGCGCGCAGGTACAGCAGGCAGTAAAGAAGGCAAATGGTATGTTGGCCTTCATAGTGAGAGGATTTGAGTATAGGGATAGGGATGTTTTGCTGCAATTGTATAGGGCGTTGGTGAGGCCACACCTGGAGTTTCAGGCGATCTCATAGGAACTGATAAAATTCGAACAGGGTTCGACAGGGTAGATTCAGAAAGAATGTTCCCAATGGTGGGGGAGTCCAGAACTAGGGGTCATATTGAGGATAAGGGGTAAACCTTTTAGAACTGAGGTGAGGAGAAATTTCTTCACCCAGAGGGTGGTGAATGTGTGGAATTCACTCCCACAGAAAGTAGTTGAGGCCAAAACATTGTCCCGGGGTTCAAATGTTTTAGTCGAAGTAGGGAAGGAGGTAGAAGAGGGGGAGGGGTAGCATTATTGGTCAGAGATTGTATCACAGTGTCAGAGAGGAGGTTTGATGAGGACTTATCTGTTGAGGTAGTATGGGCGGAGATTAGAAATAGGAGAGGAGAGGTCACCCTGTTGGGAGTCTTTTATAGACCTCCTAAAAGTTCTAGAGAGGTTGAGGAAAGGATTGCGGAGTCAATCCTGCTTAGGAGTGAAAGTAATAGGGCAATTGTTATGGGGGATTTTAACTTGACTAATATTGACTGGAATTGTTATAGCTCTAGCTCGTTAGAGGGGTCAGTTTTTGTTCAAAGCGTGCAGGAAGGTTTTTTGACTCAGTATGTAGACAGGCCAACTAGAGGTGAGGCTATATTGGATCTGGTGCTGGGAAATGAGCCAGACCAGGTGCTAGACTTGGAAGTTGGTGTGCATTTTGGTGATAGTGACCACAATTCGGTTACGTTCACCTTAGTGATGGAAAGGGATAGGCATGAACCTCGGGCCAGTGGTTTTAGCTGGGGGAAGGGTAATTATGAGGCTATTAGGAGAGAATTAGGAAACATAGGTTGGACTAGGAGATTACAGGGACTGGGAACGTCCGACATGTGGAGTTTTTTCAAGGAGCAGCTACTGCGAGTCTGTGATAGGTATGTCCCTGTCAGGCAAGGAGGAATTGGTAGGGCTAGGGAACCGTGGTGCACCAAAAAAGTTTCTTTGTTGGTTAAAAAGAAAAAGGAGGCTTATGTTCGGATGAGACGTGAGCACTCGGGTAGTGCACTAGAAAGCTTTAGATTGGCTAAGAGGGAGTTGAAGAGCGAGCTTAGAAGGGCTAAAAGGGGACATGAGAAGACTTTGGCGGATAGGGTTAAAGAGAATCCTAAGGCGTTCTATAGGTATGTCAAGAACAGAAGGTTGGTTAGGGCAAGTTTAGGGCCAGTTATAGATGGCAGAGGGAAGTTATGTGTGGAACCGGAGGAGATTGGTGAAGCATTGAACCAATATTTCTCTTCGGTGTTCACGCAAGGGGACATGAATATAGCTGAGGAGGACACTGGGTTGCAAGGGAGTAGAATAGACAGTATTACAGTTGATAAGGAGGATGTGCAGGATATTCTGGAGGGTCTGAAAATAGATAAATCCCCTGGTCCGGATGGGATTTATCCAAGGATTCTCTGGGAGGCAAGAGAAGTGATTGCAGAGCCTCTGGCTCTGATCTTCAGGTCGTCGTTGGCCTCTGGTATAGTACCAGAAGATTGGAGGTTAGCGAATGTTGTCCCATTGTTTAAGAAGGGGAACAGAGACTTCCCCGGGAATTATAGACCGGTGAGTCTCACTTCTGTTGTCGGCAAGATGTTGGAAAAAATTATAAGGGATAGGATTTATAGTTATTTGGAGAGTAATGAATTGATAGGTGATAGTCAGCATGGTTTTGTGGCAGGTAGGTCGTGCCTTACTAACCTTATTGAGTTTTTTGAGAAAGTGACCAAGGAGGTGGATGGGGGCAAGGCAGTGGACGTGGTATATATGGATTTTAGTAAGGCGTTTGATAAGGTTCACCATGGTAGGCTTCTGCAGAAAATGCAGATGTATGGGATTGGGGGTGATCTAGGAAATTGGATCAGGAATTGGCTAGCGGATAGGAAACAGAGGGTGGTGGTTGATAGTAAATATTCATCATGGAGTGCGGTTACAAGTGGTGTACCTCAGGGATCTGTTTTGGGGCCACTGCTGTTTGTAATATTTATTAATGATCTGGATGAGGGTATAGTTGGGTGGATTAGCAAATTTGCTGATGACACCAAAGTCGGTGGTGTGGTAGACAGTGAGGAAGGGTGTCGTAGTTTGCAGGAAGACTTAGACAGGTTGCAAAGTTGGGCCGAGAGGTGGCGGATGGAGTTTAATGCGGAGAAGTGTGAGGTAATTCACTTTGGTAGGAATAACAGATGTGTTGAGTATAGGGCTAACGGGAGGACTTTGAATAGTGTGGAGGAGCAGAGGGATCTAGGTGTATGTGTGCATAGATCCCTGAAAGTTGGGAATCAAGTAGATAAGGTTGTTAAGAAGGCATATGGTGTCTTGGCGTTTATTGGTAGGGGGATTGAATTTAGGAGTCGTAGCGTTATGTTGCAACTGTACACAACTCTGGTGCGGCCGCACTTGGAGTACTGTGTGCAGTTCTGGTCCCCACATTACAGGAAGGATGTGGAGGCTTTGGAGAGGGTGCAGAGGAGGTTTACCAGGATGTTGCCTGGTATGGAGGGGAGATCCTATGAGGAGAGGCTGAGGGATTTGGGATTGTTTTCGCTGGAAAGGCGGCGGCTAAGAGGGGATCTTATTGAAACATATAAGATGATTAGAGGTTTAGATAGGGTGGATAGTGATAGCCTTTTTCCTCTGATGGAGAAATCCAGCACGAGGGGGCATGGCTTTAAATTGAGGGGGGGTAGTTATAGAACCGATGTCAGGGGTAGGTTCTTTACCCAGAGGGTGGTGAGGGATTGGAATGCCCTGCCAGCATCAGTAGTAAATGCGCCTAGTTTGGGGGCGTTTAAGAGATCCGTAGATAGGTTCATGGACGAAAAGAAATTGGTTTAGGTTGGAGGGTCACAGTTTTTTTTTTTTAACTGGTCGGTGCAACATCGTGGGCCGAAGGGCCTGTTCTGCGCTGTAATGTTCTATGTTCTATGTTCTATGATTTCAAGAAGAAATTAAATATAGCTCTTGGGGCTAAAGGGATCGAGGGATATGGGAGGAAGGGGGGATTAGGATATTGAATTTGATGATCAGCCATGATCAAAATGTCTCAAGGGCAACTAGGGATGGGCAATAAATACTGGCCAACCCACACCCCGCGAATAAATAAAGGTTCAATTGGAAGCGGAATAGACAGGCATTTCTGCATACACAAACCAAACTCCAGGATGGTCATAGAATCATAGAGTCATAGAGGTTTACAGCACGGTGTGTTGCCTCCCTGGTGCAAGGGTCAAGGATGTCTCGGAGCGGCTGCAGGGCATTCTGGAAGGGGAGGGTGAACAGCCAGCTGTCATGGTGCATATAGACACCAACAATACAGGTAACAAACGGGATGAGGTCCCACAAGCTGAATTTAGGGAGTTAGGAGTTAAACTAAAAAGTAGGAGCTCACCTTTATGGAGCATGGTTAGTAAGTTTGCAGATGACATCAAGATTGGTGGCATAGTGGACAGTGAAGAAGGTTATTTCCAATTGCAACGGGATCTTGATCAATTGGGCCAGTGGGCTGATGAATGGAGATGGAGTTTAATTTAGACAAATGCGAAGTGATGCATTTTGATAGATTGAACCAGGGCAGGATTTACTCAGTTAATGGTCGAGCGTTGGGGAGATTTATAGAACAAAGAAATCTAGGGGTACAAGGTTATGAGTTAGAAGGAGAGACTGGATAGATTGGGACTTTTTCCCTGGAGGTTTAGGGGTGATCTTATAGAGGTCTATAAAATAATGAGGGGCACAGATCAGCTAGATAGTCAACATCTTTTCCCAAAGGTAGGGGAGTCTAAAACTAGAGGGCATGGGTCTAAGGTGAGAGGGGGGAGATACAAAAATGTCCAGAGGGGCAATTTTTTCACACAGAGGGTGGCGAGTCTCTGGAACAAGCTGCCAGAGGTCGTAGTAGAGGTGGGTACAATTTTCTCTTTTAAAAAGCATTTAGACAGTTACATGGATAAGATCGGTATGGAGGGATATGGGCCAAATGCGGGCAATTGGGACTAGCTTAGTGGTAAAAACTGGGCGGTATGGACAAGTTGGGCCGAAGGGCCTGTTTCCATATTGTAAACTTTGATGACTCAAAGGTAGTAACCTCAGGATTGCTCCCAGTGCCACGTGCTAGTCAGAGTGGGAATGTCAGGAAAGCTGAGATAAATATGTGGCTTGAGGGATGGTGCAAGAGGGAGGGATTCAAATTCCTGGGACATTGGAACCGGTTCTGGGGGAGGCGGGACCAGTACAAATCGGGCAGTCTGCACCTGGGCAGGACTGGAACCAATGTCTCAGGGGTAGTGTTTGCTCATGCTGTTTGGGAGCGTTTAAACGAATGTGGCAGGGGGATGGGAACTGATGCAGGAAGTCAGAGGGAAGTAAAGTGGGGACAGAAACAAAAGGCAGGAAGGGGAAAAGTGAAAGGCAGAGAAACCAAAGACAAAAATCAAAAAGGGCCACATTACATCATAATTCTAAGGGCAATAAATGCCAAAACAACCAAGCCTAAAGGTTCTGTGTCTCAGTGCGAGGAACGTTTGGAATAAGGTGGATGAATTAACTGCACAGACAGTCATTAACGGATATGATGTAATTGGGATCATGGAGACCTGGCTCCAGGGTGACCAGGGATGGGAACTCAACATCCAGGGGTATTCGATATTCAGGAAAGATAGACGGAAAGGAAAGGGGAGTGGGGTAGCGTTGCTGGGTAAAGAGGAGATTAATGCAATGGTAAGGAAGGACATTAGCCTGGACAATGTGGAATCTGTACGGGTGGAGCTGCTGAACACCAAAGGACAAAAAACGCCAGTGGGAGTTGTGTACAAACCACCATTGATTGGCTCACCAAACTGGTAGCAATACGATGGAGGAGGATTTCCTGGAATGTATAAAGGATGGTTTTCTTCACCAATATGTCAAGGAACCAACCAGAGAGCAGGCCATCTTCGACTAGATATTGTGTAATGAGAGAGGATTAATTCATAACCTTGTGGTGAGAGATTCTTTGGGGAAGAGTGACCATAATATGGTAGAATTCTTCATTAAGATGGAAAGTGACAGTTAAGTCTGAGACGAGGGTCCTGAACCTGAGGAAAGCTAACTTTGATGGTGTGAGACGTGCATTGGCTAGGATAAGCTGGCAAAGGATAATTAAAGGGTTGACAGTGGATAGGCAATGGCAGACATTTAAAGAACACATGGATGAACTTCAACAACTACATCCCTGTCTGGCGCAAGAGTAAGACGGGAACACGGCTCATCCGTGGCTAACAAGGGAAATCAGGGATAGTGTTAGAGCCAAAGAGGAGGCAGATAAATTGGCCCAAAAAGCAGCAAACCTGAGGACTGGGAGAAATTTAAAATCCAACAGAGGAGGACAAAGGGTTTAATTGGGGAGGGGAAAATAGAATACGAGAGTAGGCTTGCAGAAAATATAAAAACTGACTGCAAAAGCTTCTATAGATATGTGAAGAGAAAAAGACTGGTGAAGATTAATGTAGGTCCCTTACAGTCAGAATCAGGTGAATTCATAATGGGCAAGAAAGAGATGGCAGACCAGCTGAACAAATACTTTGGATGTGTCTTCACTAAGGAGGACACAAATAACCTTCCAGAAATACTCGGGGACAGAGGGTCGCGCATGAAGAAGGAATTGAAAGCAATTCTTATTCGTCAGGAAATTGTATAGGGGAAATTGCTGGGATTAAAACCCCACAAGTCCCCAGGGCCTGATGCTCTGCATCCCAGAGTACTCAAGGAAGTGGCCCTACAAATAGTGGATGCATTGGTGATCATTTTCCAGCAATCTATATACTCTGGAAGAGTTCCAGTGGATTGGACGGTGGCTACTGTAACCACACTTTTTAAAAAAGGAGGGAGAGAGAGCAGGGAATTTTAGACCGGTTAACCTGACATCGGTGGTGGGAAAAATGCTGGAGTCAATTATTAAGGATGTAATAACTAAGCATTTGGAAAGCGGTGACAGGATTGGTCCAAGTCAGCATGGATTCACTGAAGGGAAATCGTGCTGGACAAATCTTATGGAATATTTTGAAGCTGTGACCAGTAGAGTGGACAAGGGTGAACCAGTGGATGTCGTGTATCTGGAATTTCAAAAGGCTTTTGACAAGGTCCCACACAAGAGATTAGTGCTCTTGAGAATTAAAGCTCATGGTTTTGGGGGTAATGTATTTCCAGCGGAGCAGGCAGAGAGGGGAGCGATTTTGGAGAGGAGAGCTGGAAGGTAAGCTGAGTTTTTTGATTTTAACTTACTTTTTTGGAGCTTTTTTTTTCAGAGCAGCAGGAAACCGGAAGTCGGCCATGGGGAGACCTGGGTAATTTTATTTTACCCAATAAATTTGAACGGTGCGGAAACCTGAGACACTACACGTTAAATGTCTCCCACCCTCCCTCCTCCTCTAACCTAAAAAAAAGACTGGGTGTGAGGACATGTAAGCTTTTCTTTTTCTTTTTCTAACCCTTATTAGCTTGTTGGGAGTTTGGGTGGAGAGGATGGCAGTTAGGGCAGTTCAATGCTCCTCTTGTAGGATGTGGGAGGTAAGGGACACCATTAGTGACCCTGCTGACTTCACCTGTGGGAGGGGCACCCAGCTCCAGCTCCTCACAGACCGCCTTAGGGAATTGGAACTGGAACTGGATGAACTTCGGATCATTCGGGAGGCAGAGGGGATGATAGATAGCAGTTATTGGGAAGTGGTAACACCTAAAAACGAAGCTAGCTGGGTGACAGTCAGGAGAGGGGAGGGGAGGAAGCAGTCAGTGCAGGGATCCCCTGTGGTTGTCCCCCTCCAAAATAAGTATACCGTTTTGGGTACTGTGCAGGGGGATGACCTTCCAGGGGTAAATCACGGTGACCAGGTGCCTGGCACGGAATTGGGCTCTGTGGCTCAGGAGGGAATGAGGGGAACCAGGAGAGCAATAGTAGTGGGGGATGAAATAGTTAGAGGCACAGACAGGCGGTTCTGTGGGCACGAACGAGACTCCAGGATGGTAGTCTGCCTCCCTGGTGCCGGGGTCCTGGATGTTCTGAGCGGGTAGGAAGCATCCTAAAAAAGGCGGGTAACCAGACAGACGTCATTGTCCACATTGGTGCAAATGACGTAGGCAGAAAGAGCAGGGAGGTCCTGCGAGAGCAATTCAGGGACTTGGGTAGTCGGCTAAAAAGCAGGGCCTCTAGGGTAGCGATCTCTGGACTACTCCCAGTGCCACAAGCTAGTGAGGCTCGGAACAGGGGGATTGTACAGCTGAACGCGTGGCTAAAGGACTGGTGCAGGAGGGAGGGTTTCAAATTCGTAGATCACTGGGAAGTCTTCCAGGGAGGATGGGACCTGTACAAGAAGGACGGGTTACACCTAAACTGGAGGGGCACGAATATCCTAGCTGGGAGTTTTGCTAGTGTGGTTCGGGTGGGTTTAAACTAATGCGGCAGGGGGGTGGGGATCAGAACAATAGGTCAATAAGCACAGAGGCTGGGGACGAGGTTGGGGCCAAGACAAGGCTATCTAAGAGGAAGAGCATTCTGGGGGAGGATGACCTCAGTGGACCTGGAGGTCTGGAGTGCATCTGCTTCAATGCAAGGAGTGTCACGGGCAAGACAGATGAGCTTAGAGCCTTAATGCTTGCGCGGAACTTGGATGTGGTTGCAGTGACGGAGACTTGGTTAAAAGAAGGACAGGACTGGCAGCTGAATATTCCGGGGTATAAGTGTTTTAGGCGAGACAGAGGAGGGGCGAGGAGAGGTGGGGGAGTAGCAACGCTGGTTAGGGAGCATATTACAGCGGTACAGAGGGTGGACAATTTGGAAGGATCAGGTAACGAGTCACTGTGGGTGGAGCTCAGAAACAGGAAGGGCGCAGTCACTATGCTCTTTGTGATTTTATTAATGACTTAGAGGAGGGGGCTGAAGGGTGGATCAGTAAATTTGCTGATGACACCAAGATTGGTGGAGTAGTGGATGAGGTGGAGGGCTGTTGTAGGCTGCAAAGAGACATAGATAGGATGCAAAGCTGGGCTGAAAAATGGCAAATGGAGTTTAACCCTGATAAATGTGAGGTGATTCATTTTGGTAGGACAAATTTAAATGTGGATTACAGGGTCAAAGGTAGGGTTCTGAAGACTGGGGGAACAGAGAGATCTTGGGGTTCATATCCACAGATCTCTAAAGGTTGCCACTCAAGTGGATAGAGCTGTGAAGAAGGCCTATAGTGTGTTAACTTTTATTAACAGGGGGTTGGAGTTTAAGAGCCGTGGGGTTATGCTGCAACTGTACAGGACCTTGGTGAGACCACATTTGGAATATTGTGTGCAGTTCTGGTCACCTCACTATAAGAAGGATGTGGAAGCGCTGGAAAGAGTGCAGAGGAGATTTACCAGGATGCTGCCTGGTTTGGAGTGTCGGTCTCATGAGGAAAGGTTGAGGGAGCTCGGGCTGTTCTCTCTGGAGCGGAGGAGGCTGAGGGGAGACTTAATAGAGGTTTATAAAATGATGAAGGGGATAGATAGAGTGAACGTTCAAAGACTATTTCCTCGGGTGGATGGAGCTATTACGAGGGGGCATAACTATAGGGTTCGTGGTGGGAGATATAGGAAGGATATCAGAGGTAGGTTCTTTACGCAGAGAGTGGTTGGGGTGTGGAATGGACTGCCTGCAATGATAGTGGAGTCAGACACTTTAGGAACATTTAAGCGGTTATTGGATAGGCACGTGGAGCACACCAGGATGATAGGGAGTGGGATAGCTTGATCTTGGTTTCAGATAAAGCTCAGCACAACATCGTGGGCCGAAGGGCCTGTTCTGTGCTGTACTGTCCTATGTTCTATGTTCTATGCTGGGGGTATACTACAGGCCTCCCAACAGCCCACGGGGGAAATTGAGGAAAGGAGATGCAGGACAGGTGCAGAAAAAATAGGGTTGTTGTAGTGGGAGACTTTAATTTCCCTCACATAGACTGGAAATCGCTTAGGGCTGGGGGCCTGGACGGGGAAGAATTTATAAAATGCGTACAGGAAGGTTCTTTGGAACAATATTTTGACAGTCCAACTAGAGAGGGGGCTATACTGGACCTAGTACTGGGGAATGAGCCCGGTCAGGTCATCAAAGTTTCAGTGGGGGAATATGTGGCGAACAGTGACCACAATTCTGTAAACTTTCGGATAGTGATGGAAAAGGATGAGTGTTGTCCTATGGGTAAGGTGCTGAATTGGGGGAAGGCTAACTATAGCCGGATTAGGCAGGATTTGGTGGCTGTTGATTTGGGAGAGGCTGTTCGAGGATAAATCCACATCTGGCATGTGGGAGTCTTTTAAGGAGCAGTTGATAGGACTGCAGGACAGGCATGTGCCTGTAAAGAGGAAGGATAGGAAAGGTAGGATTCGAGAGCCATGGATAACCAGTGAAATTGTGGGTCGAATCAAAAAGAAAAAAGAGGCATACATGAGGTCCAGGCAGCTAAAAACAGATGGAGCACTGGAGGAATACAGAGAAAGTAGAAAAGAACTCAAACAGGGACTTAGAAGGGCAAAAAGGGGTCACGAAATGTCCTTGGCACACAGGATTAAGGAGAATCCCAAGGCATTTTATACATACATTAGGAACAAGAGGGTTGTCAGAGAAAGAGTCGGACCTCTCAAGGACAAAGGAGGGGAATTACGCTTAGAACCAAAGGAAGTAGATGAGATCCTAAATGAATAATTTGCATCATAGAACATAGAACATAGAAAGCCACAGCACAAACAGGCCCTTCGGCCCACAAGTTGCGCCGATCACATCCCCACCTCTAGGCCTATCTATAGCCCTCAATCCCATTAAATCCCATGTACTCATCCAGAAGTCTCTTAAAAGACCCCAACGAGTTTGCCTCCACCACCACCGACGTAGAACATAGAACATTACAGCGCAGAACAGGCCCTTCGGCCCACGATGTTGCACCGACCAGTTAAAAAAAAAACTGTGACCCTCCAACCTAAACCAATTTCTTTTCGTCCATGAACCTATCTACGGATCTCTTAAACGCCCCCAAACTAGGCGCATTTACTACTGATGCTGGCAGGGCATTCCAATCCCTCACCACCCTCTGGGTAAAGAACCTACCCCTGACATCGGTTCTATAACTACCCCCCCTCAATTTAAAGCCATGCCCCCTCGTGCTGGATTTCTCCATCAGAGGAAAAAGGCTATCCCTATCCACCCGATCTAAACCTCTAATCATCTTATATGTTTCAATAAGATCCCCTCTTAGCCGCCGCCTTTCCAGCGAAAACAATCCCAAATCCCTCAGCCTCTCCTCATAGGATCTCCCCTCCATACCAGGCAACATCCTGGTAAACCTCCTCTGCACCCTCTCCAAAGCCTCCACATCCTTCCTGTAATGTGGGGACCAGAACTGCACACAGTACTCCAAGTGCGGCCGCACCAGAGTTGTGTACAGTTGCAACATAACGCTACGACTCCTAAATTCAATCCCCCTACCAATAAACGCCAAGACACCATATGCCTTCTTAACAACCTTATCTACTTGATTCCCAACTTTCAGGGATCTATGCACACATACACCTAGATCCCTCTGCTCCTCCACACTATTCAAAGTCCTCCCGTTAGCCCTATACTCAACACATCTGTTATTCCTACCAAAGTGAATTACCTCACACTTCTCCGCATTAAACTCCATCCGCCACCTCTCGGCCCAACTTTGCAACCTGTCTAAGTCTTCCTGCAAACTACGACACCCTTCCGACGTCAGCCGATTCCACTCACCCACCACGCTCTGAGTGAAAAACTTACCCCTGACATCTCCTCTGTACCTACCCCCCAGCACCTTAAACCTGTGTCCTCTCGTAGCAACCATTTCAGCCCTTGGAAATAGCCTCTGAGAGTCTACCCTATCCAGACCTCTCAACATCTTGTAAACCTCTATCAGGTCACCTCTCATCCTTCGTCTCTCCAGGGAGAAGAGACCAAGCTCCCTCAACCTATCCTCATAAGGCATGCCCCCCAATCCAGGCAACATCCTTGTAAATCTCCTCTGCACCCTTTCAATGGCTTCAACATCTTTCCTGTAATGAGGTGACCAGAACTGCGCGCAGTACTCCAAGTGGGGTCTAACCAGGGTCCTATAAAGCTGCAGCATTATCTCCCGACTCCTAAACTCAATCCCTCGATTAATGAAGGCCAGTACGCCGTACGCCTTCTTGACCGCATCCTCCACCTGCGAGGCCGATTTAAGAGTCCTATGGACCCGGACCCCAAGGTCCTTCTGATCCTCTACACTGCTAAGAATGGTACCCTTCATATTATACTGCTGCTTCATCCCATTGGATCTGCCAAAATGGATCACCACACACTTATCCGGGTTGAAGTCCATCTGCCACTTCTCCGCCCAGTCTTGCATTCTATCTATGTCTCGCTGCAACTTCTGACATCCCTCCAAACTATCCACAACACCACCTACCTTGGTGTCGTCAGCAAACTTACCAACCCATCCCTCCACTTCCTCATCCAGGTCATTTATGAAAATGACAAACAGCAAGGGTCCCAGAACAGATCCCTGCGGCACTCCACTGGTCACTGACCTCCATGCAGAGAAAGACCCCTCCACAGCCACTCCCTGCCTTCTGCAGGCAAGCCAGTTCTGGATCCACAAGGCAACAGCCCCTTGGATCCCACGCCCTCTCACTTTCTCAAGAAGTCTTGCATGGGGGACCTTATCGAACGCCTTGCTGAAGTCCATATAGACCACATCCACCACTCTTCCTTCATCAATGTGTTTGGTCACATTTTCAAAGAACTCAACCAGGCTCGTAAGGCACGACCTGCCCTTGACAAAGCCGTGCTGACTACTTTTGATCATACTAAACTTCTCTAGATGATCATAAATCCTGTCTCTCAGGATCCTCTCCATCAACTTACCAACCACTGAGGTTAGACTCACCGGTCGGTAATTTCCCGGGCTGTCCCTGTTCCCTTTCTTGAATATAGGGACCACATCTGCAATCCTCCAATCCTCCGGAACCTCTCCCGTCTCCATCGACGATGCAAAGATCATCGCCAAAGGCTCCGCAATCTCCACCCTCGCCTCCCACAGTAACCTGGGGTACATCCCATCCGGTCCCGGCGACTTACCAACCTTGATGCCATTCAATAGTTCCAACACATCCTCTTTCTTTATGTCCACATGCTCGATCCTTTCTGTCCACCGCAAACCAGCAGTACAACCACCCAGATCCCTTTCCACCGTGAATACCGAGGTAAAGTATTCATTAAGCACCTCCGCCATTTCTAACGGTTCCGCACAAACTTTTCCCCCTTCACCTTTTAAGGGTCCTATGCCTTCACATCTCATCCTTTTACTCTTGACATATTTGTAGAAAGCCTTGGGATTCTCCTTAATCTTACCCGCCAAGGCCTTCTCATGACCCCTTCTCGCTCTCCTAATTTCCTTCTTAAGCTCCTTCCTACATCCCGTATACTCCTCTAAATCCTTAACACCTCCTAGCTCTCTGAACCTTCTGTACGCCTCTCTTTTCTTATTCACCAGGTTCATCACAACCTTCGTGCACCACGGTTCCCGTACCCTACCAACACCCCCCTGTCTCATCGGAACGTTGTCATGCAGAGCTCCAGACAAACATTCCTTGAAAATCCTCCACTTTCCTTCGGTACTTTTCCCCAAGAATGCCTCCTTCCAATTTACCCGTCTAATTTCCTCCCTGATGACACTGTATTTCCCTTTACTCCAGAGAAACAATATTCACAAAGGAGAGGGACACGTTGATTGGTAGTGTCTCAGAGGGATGTGTAGACCCGTTAGAACAAATCTCAATTACAAGGGAGGAAGTGTTAGGTATTTTAGGAAGCATTAAGGTAGACAAATCCCCAGGGCCAGATGGCATCTGTCCTAGATTACTGAGAGAGACAAGAGATGAAATTGCTGGGCCTTTAACAGAAATCTTCATTTCTTCATTGGACACAGGTGAGGTCCCAGAGGATTGGAGGATAGCAAATGTGGTCCCGTTATTTAAGAAGGGTAGCAAGGATAATCCGGGTAATTATCGGCCAGTGAGCTTGACGTCCGTGGTAGGGAAATAGTTGGAGAAGATTCTTAGAGATAGGATCTATAAGCATTTAGAACTGAATAATCTCATTAGCGATAGACAACATGGTTTTGTACGAGGGAGGTCATGCCTCAAAAATTTGGTTGAGTTTTTTGAGAAGGTGCCAAAAATGATTGACGAGGGAAGGGCCGTGGATGTCGTCTACATGGATTTTAATAAAGCATTTGACAAGGTCCCTCATGGCAGGCTGGTGCAAAAGATTAAATCTCACGGGATCAAAGGTGAACTAGCTAGATGGGTGGAGAACTGGCTTGGCCATAGAAGACAGAGGGTAGCAGTGGAGGGGTCTTTTTCCGGTTGGAGGTCTGTGACTAGTGGAGTTCCGCAGGGCTCTGTACTGGGACCTCTGCTGTTTGTGATATATATAAATGATTTGGAGGAAGATTTAGCTGGTGTGATCAGTAAGTTTGCGGACGACACAAAGATTGCTGGAGTTGCGGATAGTGATGAACATTGTCAGAGAATACAGCAGGATATAGATAGGCTGGAACATTGGGCGGAGAAATGGCAGATGGAATTTAATCCAGATCAATGCGAAGTGATGCATTTTGGTAGATCTAATGCAGGGGGGAGCTATACAATAAATGGCAGAACCATCAGGAGTATAGACACATAAAGGGATCTGGGTGGATAAGTCCACAGATCCTTAAATGTGACAGCACAGGTGGAAAAGGTGGTGAAGAAGGCATATGGCATGCTTGCCTTTATTGGACGGGGCATAGAGTATAAAAGTTGGCATATGATGTTGCAGTTATATAGAACGTTGGTTAGGCCACATTTGGAATACTGCGTCCAGTTCTGGTCGCCACACTGCCAGAAGGACGTGGAGGCTTTGGAGAGAGTACAGAAAAGGTTTACCAGGATTTTGCCTGGTATGGAGGGACTTAGCTATGAGGTGAGATTGTGAAAACTGGGGTTGTTCTCCCTGGAAAGATGGAGGTTGAGGAGCGACCTAATAGAAGTTTATAAAATTATGAAGGGCATAGATAGGGTGAACGGTTGGAAGCTTTTTCCCAGGTCGGAGGTGACGAACACAAAGGGTCAGAAGTTCAAGGTGAGGGGAGCAAGGTTCAATACAGATATGCGGGGGACATATTTAAAAGAGGGTGGTGGGGGCCTGGAATGCACTGCCAAGCAAGGTGGTAGAGGCGGACACGCTGGGATCGTTTAAGACTTATCTAGATAGCCACATGAACAGACTGGGAATAGAGGGATACAAACGAATGGTCTAGTTAGGAACACATGGTCGGTGCAGGCTTGGAGGGCTGAAGGGCCTGTTCCTGTGCTGTATTGTTCTTCATTCTTTGTTCTTTGACGTGGGTAGAGAACTGGTTGGCAGACAGGAAGCAGAGAGTGGGAATAGTGGGAAATGAGGATATGGCTGAGTCTTTAAATAAGTTTTTTGTGTCGGTCTTCACGGTGGAGGACACAAATATTTTGCCAAATATTAACGATAGAGGGTTGGCAGCAGGAGAAATACTTAATACAATTAATGTTACCAGAGAGGCAGTGCTGGGTAGACTAATGGGACTGAAGGTGGACAAGTCCCCGGGTCCGGATGGAATGCATCCCAGGGTATTGAAAGAAATGTCAGAGGTAATAGTGGATGCGTTAGTGATTATTTATCAAAACTCGTTGCATTCTGGGGTAGTGCCGGTTGATTGGAAAACGGCTAATGTTACGCCGCTGTTTAAAAAAGGAAGGAGACAAAAGGCAGGTAACTATAGGCCGGTCAGCTTAACGTCTGTAGTAGGGAAAATGCTGGAATCCATTATTAAAGAGGAGATAGCAGGGCATCTGGATAGAAATGGTTCGATCAATCAGACGCAGCATGGATTCATGAGGGGAAAGTCGTGCTTGACGAACATGTTGGATTTTTATGAAGATGTGACTAGGGCGGTTGATGGAGGAGAACCGGTGGATGCGGTGTTTTTGGATTTCCAAAAGGCGTTTGATAAGGTGCCCCATAAAAGGCTGCTGAAGCAGATTAGGGCACACGGAGTTGGGGGTAGTGTGTTAAAGTGGATTGGGGACTGGCTATCCGACAGGAAGCAAAGAGTCGGAATAAATGGGTGTTTTTCCGGTTGGAGGAAGGTAACTAGTGGCGTGCCGCAGGGATCGGTACTCGGGCCGCAACTGTTTACCATTTATATAGATGATCTGGAGGAGGGGACGGAGTGTCGGGTAACGAAGTTTGCAGACGACACAAAGATAAGTGGAAAAGTGAATCGTGTGGAGGACGGAGAAGATCTGCAGAGAGATTTGGACAGGCTGAGTGAGTGGGCGAGGATATGGCAAATGGAGTATAACGTTGATAAATGCGAGGTTATACACTTTGGAGGAAATAATAACAACTGGGATTACTATCTCAATGGAAACAAATTAAAACATGCTACCGTGCAAAGGGACCTGGGGGTCCTTGTGCATGAGACGCAAAAGCCCAGTCTGCAGGTACAACAGGTGATCAAGAAGGCAAATGGGATGTTGGCCTATATCGCGAGGGGGATAGAATATAAAAGCAGGGATGTCTTGATGCACCTGTACAGGGCATTGGTGAGGCCGCAGCTGGAATACTGTGTGCAGTATTGGTCCCCTTATATGAGGAAGGATATATTGGCATTGGAGGGAGTGCAGAGAAGGTTCACCAGGTTGATACCGGAGATGAGGGGTTTGGATTATGAGGAGAGGCTGAGGAGATTGGGTTTGTACTCATTGGAGTTTAGAAGGATGAGGGGGGATCTTATGGAGACTTATAAGATAATGCGGGGGCTGGATAGGGTGGAGGCGGAGAGATTCTTTCCACTTAGTAAGGAAGTTAAAACTAGAGGACACAGCCTCAAAATAAAGGGGGGTCGGTTTAAGACAGAGTTGAGGAGGAACTTCTTCTCCCAGAGGGTGGTGAATCTCTGGAATTCTCTGCCCACTGAGGTGGTGGAGGCTACCTCGCTGAATATGTTTAAAGCGCGGATGGATGGATTCCTGATCGGTAAGGGAATTAAGGGTTATGGGGATCAGGCGGGTAAGTGGTACTGATCCACGTCAGATCAGCCATGATCTTATTGAATGGCGGGGCAGGCTCGAGGGGCTAGATGGCCTACTCCTGCTCCTATTTCTTATGTTCTTATGTTCTTATAAACGGATATTTTTCAGAGTGGCAGGCAGTGACTAGTGGGGTACCGCAGGGTTCAGCACTGGGAACCCAGCTATTCACAATATACATTAATGATTTGGACGAAGGAATTGAATGCAATATCTCCAAGTTTTCAGCTGACACTAAGCTGGGTGGCAGTGTGTGCTGTGAGGAGGATGCTAAGAGGCTGCAGGGTGACTTGGACAGGCTGGCTGAGTGGGCAAATACTTGGCAAATGCAATATAATGTGGATAAATGTGAGGTTATCCACTTTGGTGGCAAAAACAGGAAGGAAGATTATTATCTGAATGGTGGCAGTTGAGGAAAAGGGGAAGTGCAACGTGACCTGGGTGTCATGGTGGAACAGTTGCTGAAGGTTGGAATGCAGGTACAGCAGGTGGTGAGGAAAGCTAATGGAATGCTGGCCTTCATAGCAAGAGGATTTGAGTATGGGAGTGAGGATGTCTTGCTGCAGTTATACAGGGCCTTGGTGAGGCCACACCTTGAGTATTGTGTGCAGTTTTGGTCTCCTAGTCTGAGGAAGGACATTCTTGCTATTGAGGGAGACCAGCGAAGGTTCACCAGACTGATTCCCGGAATGGCAGGACTGTCGTATGAAGAGAGACTGGATCGACTGGGCTTGTACTCACTGGAATTTAGAAGAATGAGAGGGGATCTCATAGAAACATATAAAATCCTGATGGGACTGGACAGGCTAGATGCGGGAAGAATGTTCCTGACACCAAAGAACAAAGAAAATTACAGCACAGGAACAGGCCCTTCGGCCCTCCAAGCCTGCACTGATCATGCTGCCCGACTGATCTAAAATCCCCTACCCTTCCGGGGACCACATCCGTCTGTTCCCATCCTAGCTCTTTGTTTAACTGGAGTGAGAGTGGGGGAGAGAGTCTTAGCAGGAGTGCTGAGAGTAAGCTAAGAAGTGATTTAATTATTCATTTATTCATTTAAGGGTATTCCTAGTATATTTCGCGGGCTTTTTTCAGGGTTTTGAATTGAGGAAGTGAGGTCAGCTGAAGGGGATTCTGGGAGGTTGAGTCTTAGTACAAAAGGCAGTGACTTGGGGGGTTCGTCGGGAGCATAAAAAGCCGTCTGCACTATACAGCGGGCAGCGTCGGGAGCGGGCAGTGGAGTGAGTGGGGAGCAGAGTGTGCATTGTAAGGGCTTTGGCTCACAGGGCTTGGGCTAAAAGGGCAAGGCAAGGCTAGTTATTTTTTACCCAACCCTATAAAGGATAAGGGCAGGTATGACTGATCGGCCAGTTCAGTGCTTCCGATGTGGGATGTGGGAGTTTCTGCAAACACCGAGCTTCCCAGAGGTTCACATATGTGCCAGGTGCGTGGAACTGCAGCTCTTGAGGGACCGTGTTAGGGAACTGGAGCTGCAGATCGCTGACCTTAGCCTAATCAGGGAAAATGGGAGAAAAATTGACAGCAGTTATAGGCAACTAGTTACACCGGGGCATCGGGAGAATGACACGTGGGTCACAGTTAGGAGGAGTAAAGGGCAGAAGGGTAAAGTACAAGGGAGGTCTCCAGAGGTGTCTCAAAATAGGAAGGGCTTGGTGACAGGTGTGAGAGGGGAGGGGAGTGGACAGTTAGAAGAAGGGTCACCTGTGGTTGTCCCACTCCAAAACAGGTACATTGTTTTAGATAGTGTGGAGGAGTGTGCCTCTCCAGGGGTAAGACACAGTGACCAGGTCACTGGCACACAGTCAGGCTCTGTGGCCCGGAAAGGGAAGAGAGGGGTTAGGAGAGCGATAGTGGTGGGGGATGCGTCAGTTAGAGGGACAGACAGGCGATTCTGTGGGGGCGAACGGGACTCCAGGATGGTAGTCTGCCTACCTGGTGCTGGGGTCACGGATGTCTCCGAGCGGATAGGAGGCATTTTAAAAGGGGAAGATAAAGAAACGGATGTCATTATACACATTGGTGGAAATGACGTAGATAGGAAGAGTAGGGGGGTCCTAAGGGAGCAATTCAGGGAGTTGGGAAATAGGTTAAAAAGTAGGGTCACTAGGGTGGCAATCTCTGGGCTGCTCCCAATGCCTCGTGCCACTGAGGATAAGAATAGGGAGTTGGTTCAAATGAATGCCTGGCTAAAGGACTGGTCCAGGAGGGAGGGCTTTATTTTCATAGACCAATGGGAGGTTTTCAGGAGAGGATGGCACCTGTACAAGAGGGAGGGGTCACAACTAAGTTGGAAGGGCACGAATATCCTGGCTGGGAGCTTTGCTAATGCAGTTCGGGGGGGTTTAAACTAGTATGGCAGGGGGGTGGGGATCAAACTATTAGGTCTATAAGTGTGGTGGCTGGGGACGAGCTTGGGGCTGGGACAAGGCTGGCAAAGAAGAAGAGCACTCTGGGGGAGGACGACCTCACTGAGCCTGGGGGTCTGGAGTGCTTATACTTCAATGCAAGGAGCGTAGCAGGTAAAACAGACGAACTTGGGGCCTTAATGCGCACGAGGAATTTGGATGTGGTTGCGGTGACGGAGACTTGGTTGAAAGAGGGACAGGACTGGCAGCTGAATATTCCAGGGTACAAGTGTTTTAGGCGAGACAGAGGAGGGGCCAAAAGAGGTGGGGGAGTAGCGGTATTGGTTGGAGAGCATATTACAGCGGTGCATAGGGAGGACAATTCGGAGGAGTCGTGTAGCGAGTCACTCTGGGTGGAGCTTAGAAACAGGAAAGGCGCAGTCACTATGTTGGGGGTGTACTACAGGCCCCCCAACAGCCCAAGGGAAGTGGAAGAATGGATATGTCAGGAGATACTGGATAGGTGCAGGAAATATAGGGTTGTTGTAGTGGGAGATTTCAATTTCCCTGGTATAGACTGGAAATCGCTGAGGGCAGGGACTCTGGATGGTGAGGCATTTGTAAAATGTGTACAGGAGGGTTCGTTGGAACAATATGTGGACAGCCCAACTAGAGAGGGGGCTATACTGGACCTGGTGCTGGGGAATGAGCCCGGTCAGGTCTTCAAAGTTTTGGTCGGGGAACATGTGGCAAATAGTGACCACAATTCTGTTAGCTTTAGGATAGTGATGGAAAAGGATGAGTGGTGTCCCAAGGGTAAGGTGTTGGATTGGGGGAAGGCTAACTTTATTGGGATCAGGCAGAAATTGGCAGCTCTTGATTGGGAGAGGCTGTTTGAGGGTAAATCCACATCTGGTATGTGGCAGTCTTTTAAGGAACGGTTGTTAGGGCTACAGGACAAGCATGTGCCTGTAAAAAAGAAGGATAGGAAGGGTAGGATTAGAGAACCGTGGATAACCAGGGAAATTGAGGGACTGGTCAAAAGGAAAAGAGAGGCGTATGTTAGGTCCAAGCAGCTAAAAACGGAGGGAGCTCTGGAGGAGTATAATGAAAGTAGGAAAATACTCAAACGGGGAATTAGAAGAGCAAAAAGGGGTCACGAAATGTTCTTGGCAGACAGGATTAAGGAGAATCCCAAGGCATTTTATTCATACGTTAGGAACAAAAGGGTTGTAAGGGAAAAAATCGGACCTCTCAGGGACAAAAGTGGGGACTTATGCTTGGAGCCCAAAGAGGTAGGGGAGATCCTAAATGAATACTTTGCGTCGGTATTCACTAAGGAGAGGGATGTGTTGACTGGGAGTGTCTCGGAGGGGAGTGTTGAACCGTTGGAGAAAATCTCCATTACAAAGGAGGAAGTGTTAGGTTTGTTAGAGAATATAAAGACTGACAAATCCCCAGGGCCTGATGGAATCTATCCAAGGCTGCTCAGGGAGACGAGAGGTGAAATAGTTGGGCCTCTGACGCAAATCTTTGTCTCGTCACTGGACACAGGTGAGGTCCCAGAGGATTGGAGGATAGCCAATGTGGTCCCGTTATTTAAGAAGGGTAGGAAGGATAACCCGGGTAATTATAGGCCGGTGAGCTTGACGTCCGTGGTGGGGAAGTTGTTGGAGAAGATTCTTAAAGATAGGATGTATGCGCATTTAGAAAGGAATAAACTCATTAACGATAGTCAACATGGTTTTGTGAGAGGGAGGTCATGCCTCACGAACCTGGTGGTGTTTTTTGAAGAAGTGACCAAAATGGTTGACGAAGGAAGGGCCGTGGATGTTGTCTATATGGACTTTAGTAAAGCATTTGACAAAGTCCCTCATGGTAGGCTAGTGAAAAAGGTTGGATCCCATGGGATAAAGGGGGAGGTGGCTAGATGGGTGGAGAACTGGCTTGGTCATAGAAGACAGAGGGTGGTAGTGGAAGGGTCTTTTTCCGGCTGGAGGCCTGTGACTAGTGGTGTACCGCAGGGCTCTGTATTGGGACCTCTGCTGTTTGCGATTTATATAAATGATCTGGAAGAAGGAGTAACTGGGGTGATCAGTAAGTTTGCGGACGACACAAAACTGGCAGGACTTGCAGATAGTGAGGAACATTGTCAGAGGCTACAGAAGGATATAGATAGGCTGGAAATTTGGGCAAGGAAATGGCAGATGGAGTTCAATCCTGATAAATGCGAAGTGATGCATTTTGGTGGGAATAATGTAGGGAGGAGCTACACGATAAATGGAAGAACCATAAAGGGTGTAGAGACGCAGAGGGACCTGGGTGTGCAAGTCCACAGATCTTTGAAGGTGACGTCACAGGTGGAGAAGGTGGTGAAGAAGGCATATGGCATGCTTGCCTTTATAGGACGGGGCATAGAGTATAAAAGTTGGGGTCTGATGTTGCAGATGTATAGAACGTTGGTTCGGCCGCATTTGGAATACTGCGTCCAGTTCTGGTCGCCACACTACCAGAAGGACGTGGAGGCTTTGGAGAGAGTACAGAGGAGGTTTACCAGGATGTTGCCTGGTATGGAGGGGCTTGGTTATGAGGAGAGATTGGGGAAATTGGGGTTGTTCTCCTTGGAAAGACGGAGGATGAGGGGAGACTTAATAGAGGTGTATAAAATTATGAAAGGCATAGATAGGGTGAACGGTGGGAAGCTTTTCCCCGGGTCGGTGGTGACGTTCACGAGGGGTCATAGGTTCAAGGTGAAGGGGGGGAGGTTTAACACAGATATCAGAAGGACATATTTCACACAGAGGGTCGTGGGGGCCTGGAATGTGTTGCCGGGCAAGGTGGTGGAGGCGGACACACTGGGAACGTTTAAGACTTATCTAGACAGCTATATGAACGGAGTGGGAATGGAGGGATACAAAAGAGTGGTCTAGTTTGGACCAGGGAGCGGCGCGGGCTAATTGTTCCTGGTTTCTCGTTTCAAGGCTTCATTCTACGATCATCTTGCTGGTGCCAGTACAGAGTGAGACTGCGGATAGTTGGGAACCTGTCTCGGGGGCAGGGAATTCATATGGTGTTCGTGGAAGTGGAAATGACTAGGGTTGGGAAGCATTTTCCGATCGGGGCCATTGTGATCTCCTGGACTCGTTTCGATCGCCTCAGAGGGTCGGAGAGGAATTTCCCAGATTTTTTTTCCCCATATTGGCCCTGGGGTTTTTCACTCTGGGTTTTCGCCTCTCCCTGGAGATCACATGGTCTGGAATGGGGGGGTGGGGGTAAGTTAATAGGTTGTAATGAACAAAGCATCGTAGCTGTGAGGGACAGCTCGGTGGATAGGATATTGGTATGTAGATAGGCTGGAAAATTGGGCGGGGATCCTGGATTCGGGATTCAATCCTGGACCGGGGAGCGGCGCGGGCTTGGAGGGCCGAAGGGCCTGTTCCTGTGCTGTATTGTTCTTTGTTCTTTGTTCTTTGTTCTATTCATGTATTTGTCAAGACGATCCTTAAAAGTCACTACCGTATCCGCTTCCACTACCTCACCCAGCAGCGAGTTCTTGGCACCCACTACTCTCTGTGTAAAAAATCTGCCTTGTACATCTCCTTTAAACCTTGCCCCTCGCACCTTGAACCTGTGCCCCCGAGTTATTGACTCTTCCACCCTGGGAAAAAGCTTCTGACTATCCACTCTGTCCATGCCTCTCATAATCTTGTAGACTTCTATCAGGTCTCCCCTCAACCTCCGTCGCTCCAGTGAGAACAAACCAAGTTTCTCCAACCTCTCCTCACAGCTAATGCCCTCCATACCAGGCAACATCCTGGTAAATCTTTTCTGTACCCTCTCCAAAGTCTCCACATCCTTCTGGTAGTGTGGCGACCAGAATTGAACACTATATTCCAAGTGCGGCCTAACTAAGGTTTTATAAAGCTGCAACATGACTTGCCAATTTTTAAACTCAATACCCCAATATTTTAGCCCTTCTTACTCCTTGCTTAAGTTTCTTTCTACTTTCCTTGTATTCCACACTTGCTTCGTGTGTTCCCAGCCTCCAAGCTTTGACAAATGCTTCCTTTTTCTCTTTGACTCGGCTCACAATATCTCCCGTTATCCAAGGTTCCCAAAACTCACCATACTTATCCTTCAACCTTACAGGAATGTGCCGGTCGTGAATCCCTATCAACTAACACTTGAAAGCCTCCCACATGCCAGATGTTGATTTGCCCTCAAACATCTGCCCCCAATCTACATTCTTCAGTTCCTGCCTAATACTGTTGTAATTAGCCTTCCCCCAATTTAGCACCTGAACCTGAGGACTACACTTATTTTTATCCATCAGTACCTTAAAGCTTACTGAATTGTGGTCACTGTTCCCGAACTGCTCCCCCACTGAAACATCGACCACCTGGCCGGTATGTTGGGGAAATCCAGAACTAGGGGTCACAGTCTAAGAATAAGGGGTAAGTCATTCAGGACTGAGATGAGGGAGAACGTCTTCACTCAGAGAGTTGTGAACCTGTGGAATTCTCTCCCACAGAAAGCTGTTGGGGCCAGTTTGTTAGATATGTTCCAGAGGGAGCTGGACGTGTCCCTTGTGGCGAAAGGGATGAAGGGGTCTGGAGAGAAAGTGGGAGTGGGATACTGACAGCACATGATCACCCATGATTATATTGAATGGTGGAGCAGGCTCGAAGGGCCGAATGGCCTCCTCCTGCTCCTATTTTCTACATTTCTGTGTTTCTAATTGTACAGGGTGTTGGTTAGGCCTCACCTGGAACACTGCACAGTTTTGGTCCCCTGACCTGAAAAAGGATATGGTGACATTGGAGTCAGCCCAAAGGAGATTCACCAGGCTAATTCCTGGGATGAGAGGGTTGTCCTATCAGAGAGACTAAATAGTCTGGCTCTGTATTCTTTGGTATTCAGACGAGTGAGGGGTGACCGTATTGAAACATATCAGATCCTGAGGGGTTTGACAGGGTAGATGGTGAGATATTTTCACTAGTGGGAGAGTCTGGAACAAGGAGACACAGCGACAAGATTCCAATTCCAGTGACAGGGTTCCAATGTTTCAGGCGGGATAGAGGCAGAGGGATAAAAGGTGGGGGGGTGGCATTGTTGGTCAGGGAAAATGTTACAGCGGTACTCAGGCAGGATAGATTAGGGAGCTTGTCTACAGAGGCCCTAAGGGGGGAGCTGAGAAACAGGAAAGGTATGACCACATTAATGGGCTTGTGTTATAGACCACCCAATAGTCAGCGAGAATTGGAGGAGCAAATCAGCGGAGAGATAGCTGACAACTGCAAGAAACACAAAGTTGTGATAGTAGGGGATTTTAATTTTCCACATATAGATTGGGACTCGCATACTGTTAAAGGTTTAGACGGGGTAGAGTTTGTAAAATGTGTTCAGGAGAATTTTCTACATCAGTATATAGAGGTGCCAACTAGAGAGGATGCGATATTGGATCTCTTATTGGGAAATGAGTTAGGGCAGGTGATGGATGTGAGTGTGAGGGAACACTTTGGATCCAGTGATCATAATGCCATTAGTTTCAGCCTGATCGTGGATAAGGATAGATCTGGTCCTCGGGTTGAAGTTCTGAACTGGAAAAAGGCCAAATTTGATGAAATGAGAAGGGATCTGGGAAGTGTGGATTGGCACAGGCTGTTCTCTGGTAAGGATGTAAATGGAAAGTGGGAGGCCTTCAAAGGAGAAATTTTGAGAGTGCAGAGTTTGTATGTTCCTGTCAGGATTAAAGGCAAAGTAAATAGGAATAAGGAACCTTGGTTCTCGAGGGAGATTGTAACACTGATTAAGAGGAAGAGAGAGTTGTATGAAATGTACAGGCAGCAAGGAACACATCAGATGCTCGAGGAGTATAAAAAGTGCAAGAAGCTACTTAAGAGGGAAATCAGGAGGGCTAAAAGAAGACATGAGGTTGCTTTGGCAGACAGAGTGAAGGAAAATCCAAAGAGCTTCTATAGGTATGTTAGGAGCAAAAGGATAGTGAGGGATAAAATTGGTCCTCTTGAAGACCAGAGTGGTAGACTGTGTATGGAACCAAAAGAGATGGGGGAGATACTAAATGGTTTTTTTGCATCCGTATTTACTGAGGAAACGGGCATGGAGTCTACGGAAATAGGGCAAACTGGTAGGGAGGCCATGGAACCTTTACAGATTAAAGGGGAGGAGGTGCTCGCTGTCTTGAGGCAAATCAGAGTGGATAAATCCCCAGGACCGGACAGGGTATTCCCACGGACCTTGAGGGAAGCTAGTGTTGAACTTGCAGGGGCCCTGGCAGACATATTTAAAATGTCAGTATTCACGGGGGAGGTGCCGGATGATTGGAGGGTGGCTCATGTTGTTCCGTTGTTTAAAAAAGGTTCCAAAAGAAATCCGGGAAATTATTGGCCAGTAAGTTTGACGTCGGTGGTGGGCAAGTTATTGGAAGCTGTGATACGGGATAGGATCTACAAATATTTGGATAGACAGGGACTTATTAGGGAGAGTCAACATGGCTTTGTGCGTGGTAGGTCATGTTTGACCAATCTATTAGAGTTTTTCGAGGAGGTTACCAGGAAAGTGGATGAAGGGAAGGCGGTGGATGTTGTCTACCTGGATTTCAGCAAGGCCTTTGACAAGGTCCCTCATGGGAGGTTAGTTAGGAAGGTTCAGTCGCTAGGTATACATGGGGAGGTAGTAAATTGGATAAGACACTGGCTCAATGGAAGAACAGTAAGAAGTCTCACAACACCAGGTTAAAGTCCAACAGGTTTATTTGGTAGCAAATACCATAAGCTTTCGGAGCAATGCTCCTTCGTCAGATGGAGTGGTCTCTGTTCTCAAACAGGGCACAGACACAGAAATCAAATTACAGAATACTGATTTGATTTCTGTGTCTGTGCCCTGTTTGAGAACAGAGACCACTCCATCTGACGAAGGAGCATTGCTCCGAAAGCTTATGGTATTTGCTACCAAATAAAGCTGTTGGACTTTAACCTGGTGTTGTGAGACTTCTTACTGTGCTTACCCCAGTCCAACGCCGGCATCTCCACATCAATGGAAGAAGCCAGAGAGTGGTTGTGGAGGATTGCTTCTCTGAGTGGAGGCCTGTGACTAGTGGTGTGCCGCAGGGATCGGTGTTGGGTCCATTGTTGTTTGTCATCTATATCAATGATCTGGATGATAATGTGGTCAATTGGATCAGCAAGTTTGCTGATGATACAAAGATTGGAGGTGTAGTGGACAGTGAGGAAGGTTTTCAAAGCTTGCAGAGGGATTTGGACCAACTAGAAAAATGGGCTGAAAAATGGCAAATGGAGTTTAACGCGGACAAATGAGGCGGCACGGTAGCACAGTGGTTAGCACTGCTGCTTCACAGCTCCAGGAACCTGGGTTCAATTCCCGGCTTGGGTCACTGTCTGTGTGGAGTTTGCACATTCTCCTCGTGTCTGCGTGGGTTTCCTCCGGGTGCTCCGGTTTCCTCCCACAGTCCAAAGATGTGCGGGTTAGGTTGATTGGCCATGCTAAAAATTGCCCCTGAGTGTCCTGGGATGCGTAGATTAGAGGGATTAGTGGGTAAAATATGTAGGGATATGGGGGTAGGGCCTGGGTGGGATTGTGGTCGGTGCAGACTCGATGGGCCGAATGGCCTCTTTCTGTACTGTAGGGTTTCTATGATTTCTATGATTCTATGATATTGCACTTTGGAAGGACAAACCAAAGAAGAACGTACAGGGTAAATGGTAGGACTCTGAAGAGTGCAGTTGAACAGAGGGATTTGGGAATACAGGTACAGAATTCCCTAAAAGTGACGTCACAGGTGGATAGGGTCGTAAAGAGTGCCTTTGGTACATTGGCCTTTATAAATCGGAGTATCGAGTATAAAAGTTGGAGTGTTATGGTAAGTTTATATAAGGCATTGGTGAGGCCGAATTTGGAGTATTGTGTACAGTTTTGGTCACCTAGTTACAGGAAGGATGTAAATAAGGTTGAAAGAGTGCAGAGAAGGTTCACAAGGATGTTGCCGGGACTTGAGAAGCTGAGTTACAGAGAGAGATTGAATAGGTTGGGACTTGATTCCCTGGAGCGTAGAAGATTGAGGGGAGATTTGATAGAGGTGTATAAGATTTTGATGGGTATAGATAGATTGAATGCAAGCAGGCTTTTTCCGCTGAGGCGAGGGGAGAAAAAAACCAGAGGGCATGGGTTAAGGGTGAAAGGAGAAAAGTTTAAAGGGAATATTAGGGGGGGCTTCTTCACGCAGAGAGTGGTGGGAGTGTGGAATGAGCTGCCGGATAAAGTGGTAAATGCGGGGTCACTTTTAACATTTAAGAAAAACTTGGACGGGTTCATGGATGAGAGGGGTGTGGAGGGATATGGTCCAAGTGCAGGTCAGTGGGACTCGGCATAAAATGGTTCGGCACAGACAAGAAGGGCCAAAAGGCCTGTTTCTGAGCTGTAATTTTCTATGGTTCTATGGTTCTAAGATAAAGGGCCGGTCATTTAAAACTCAGGTGTGTAGAAATTTCTTCAGAGGGTGGTGAATCTCTGGAATTCTCTGCCCAGAGGGAGTAGTAGAGGCAGGTACAATTTTGTCTTTTAAAAAGCGTTCAGACAGTTACATGGGTAAGATGGGTACAGAGGGAGATGGGCAAAATGCCATATGGGACTAGCTTAATGGTTTTAAAAAAATAGTGGCATGAACAAGTTGGGCTGAAGGGCCTGTTTCCATGCTGTAAATCTCTGTGACTCTAAAGTGGAGGCTGGATCATGAGACGTATTTAAAGTATTGGTGGATAAACATTTGATCGATTGAGAAATAGAGGGTTATGAGGAAATGGCACAGGAAAGGGATTGAGGCCAGCACAGATCAGCCATGATCGTACGGAAGGGTGCGCCCAGGTGGGAAGGGCGGGGTCAGTCCTGCTTCTGTGCAAGTGTCTGTGTGTGAGTGTGTGTGTGTGTGAGTGTGAGTGTGTGTCTGTGTGTGAGTGTGTGTGAGTGTGAGTGTGTGTCTGTGTGTTTGTGTGTGTGAGTGTGTGTGTGAGTGTGTATGTGAGTGTGTGTGAGTGTGTGTGTGTGTGAGTGTGTGTGAGTGTGTGTGTCAGTGTGTGTGTGTGTGTGAGTATGTGTGTGTGTGAGTGTGTGTGTGTGAGTATGTGTGTGTGTGAGTGTGTGTGTGAGTGTGTGAGTGTGTGTGTGTCTCTGTGAGTGTGTGTGTGTGTGTGAGTGTGTGTGTGTGTGTGTGAGTGTGTGTGTGAGTGTGTGTGTGTGAGTGTGTGTGTGTGTGTGAGTGTGTGTGAGTGTGTGTGTGTGTGAGTGTGAGTGTGTGTGTGTGTGTGTGTGTGTGAGTGTGAGTGTGAGTGTGAGTGTGTGTGTGTGTGTGTGTGTGAGTGTGTGTGTGTGTGTGTGAGTGTGAGTGTGAGTGTGTGTGTGTGTGAGTGTGTGTGTGTGTGTGAGTGTGAGTGTGAGTGTGTGAGTGTGAGTGTGTGTGAGTGTGTGTGTGTGTGTGTGTGAGTGTGTGTGTGTGTGTGAGAGTATCTCAAACATCCACAAATCTGATTCTGGTTAGTGAGTTGTTCCTGAATGTTTTTCCTGTGAGAGGGAGATGTCTGCGGCCAACTCTGCTGTTTCTGCCGAATGTCTGGCCCTCATCAACTCTCGGAGAGAATATAAATCATTCACAAACTGCAACCTGTACAAAAATTACACTAAACACAGTCCAGAGGAAAAAGATTGGAAAACTCAATTTCCTGCCAGTATAACGCACACTGACTCACACACACTGACTCTCACTGGGGTACGGGTCCCACACACACTGACTCTCACTGGGGTACGGGTCCCACACACACTGACTCTCACTGGGGTACGGGTTCCTCACACACTGAGTCTCACTGGTGTACGGGTTCCACACACACTGACTCTCACTGCGGTATGGGTTCCACACACACTGACTCTCACTGGGGTATGGGTTCCACACACACTGACTCTCACTGGGGTACGGGTCCCACACACACTGACTCTCACTGGGGTCCGGGTCCCACACACACTGACTCTCACTGGGGTACGGGTCCCACACACACTGACTCTCACTGGGGTACGGGTCCCACACACACTGACTCTCACTGGGGTACGGGTCCCACACACACTGACTCTCACTGGGGTACGGGTCACACACACTGACTCTCACTGGGGTACGGGTTCCACACACACTGACTCTCACTGGGGTACAGTACCACACACACTGACTCCCTCTGGGGTACGGGTCACACACACTGACTCTCACTGGGGTACGGGTCACACACACTGACTCTCGCTGGGGTACGGGTCCCACACACACTGACTCTCACTGGGGCACGGGTTCCACACTATCTCAGAATTGCATGGATGTTAGGGAACTTGGGGAAATAAATATTGATGTCTTGAGGAGCGTACATATTACAGAGAAGGAGGTGCTGGAAGTCTTAAAGCGCATCAAGGTAGATAAATCCCCGGGACCTGATGAGGTATATCCCAGGATGTTATGGGAGGCTAGGGAGGAAATTGCGGGTCCCAAGCCGAGATATTTGAATCATCGATAGTCACAGGTGAGGTGCCTGAAAATTGGAGCGTGGCAAATGTTGTGCCTTTGTTTAAAAAGGGCTGCAGGGAAAAGCCTGGGAACTACAGGCCAGTGAGCCTCACATCTGTGGTGGGTAAGTTGTTGGAAGGTATTTTGAGAGACAGGATCTACAGGTATTTAGAGACGCAAGGACTGATTAGGGACCATCAGCATGGCTTTGTGAGTGAAAAATCATGTCTCACAAATTTGATTGAGTTTTTTGAAGGGGTAACCAAGAAGGTAGATGAGGGCAGTGCAGTTGATGTTGTCTACATGGACTTTAGCAAGGCCTTTGACAGTTTGCCTACTGCTGCAACAGGTTCACAGCAGACACCAGCCCCCGGCCCTGCACTCAACCCTGGAACACCCAGATTACAAGGACACCTATGACAGACTCCTATTTATTCACTACAGCTCAGCCTTCAACACTATTCCGACAAAATTCATCTCCTGGGTCTCGGCACCTCCCTCTGCGACTGGATCCTGAACTTCCTCACTCACAGACCTCAATCAGGAAGGAAAGGCGACAACACCTCCTCCTCGATCATCTGCAACATCAGTACCCCACCAGTCCCCGAAGCCCCCTGCTATACTCCTTATACATGTCTGACTCTGTGAGCAAATTCCTCTCCAATTCGATTTCCAAGTTTGCTGACGACACCACCGTAGTGGGTCGGATCTCAAACAATGACGAGACAGAGTACAGGAATGAGATAGAGAATCTGGTGAACTGGTGCGACAACAATAATCTCTCCCTCAATGTCAACAAAATGAAGGAGATTGTCATCGACTTCAGGAAGCGTAAAGGAGAACATGCCCCTGTCTACATTAACTCTAGCAATGTAGAGGATCAGAAGGACCTTGGGGTCCGGGGACATAGGACTCTTAATTCGGCCTCGCAGGTAGAGGAGGTGGTTAAGAAGGCGTATGGTGTGCTGGCCTTTATCAATCGAGGGATTGATGTAAGAAACATAGAAACATCGAAAAACTACAGCACAAAACAGGCCCTTCTGCCCCACAAGTGGTGCCGAACATATCCCTACCTTGTAGACCTACCTATAACCCTCCATCCTATTAAGTCCCATGTACTCATCCAGGAGTCTCTTAAAAGACTCTATTGAGTTTGCCTCCACCACCACTGACGGCAGCCGATTCCACTCGCCCACCACCCTCTGTGTGAAAAACTTCCCACTAACATCTCCCCTGTACCTACCCCCCAGCACCTTAAACCTGTGTCCTCTCGTAGCAGCCATTTCCACCCTGGGAAAAAGCCTCTGAGAGTCCACCCGAACTATGCCTCTCAACATCTTATACACCTCTATTAGGTCTCCTCTCATCCTACGTCTCTCCAAGGAGAAAAGACCGAGCTCCCTCAGCCTATCCTCATAAGGCATGCCACTCAATCCAGGCAACATCCTTGTAAATCTCCTCTGCACCCTTTCAATCTTTTCCACATCCTTCCTATAGTGAGGCGACCAGAACTGAGCACAGTACTCCAAGTGGGGTCTGACGAGGGTCTTATATAGCTGCATCATTATCCCCAGACTATTAAACTCAATCCCTCGATTGATAAAGGCCAGCACACCATACGCCTTCTTAACCACCTCCTCCACCTGCGGGGCCGATTTCAGAGTCCTATGGACCCAGACCCCAAGGTCCTTCTGATCCTCTACAGTACTAAGAGTCTTTCCCTTTATATTGTACTCCTTCATCCCATTTGACCTGCCAAAATGGACCACGACGCATTTATCTGGGTTGAAGTCCATCTGCCACTTCTCCGCCCAGTCTTGCATCCTATCTCTGTCCCTCTGTAACTTCTGACATCCCTCCAGACTATCCACAACCCCACCAACCTTCGTGTCATCGGCAAACTTACCAACCCATCCCTCCGCTTCCTCATCCAGATCATTTATGAAAATGACAAACAGCAAGGGTCCCAGAACAGATCCCTGCGGCACACCACTGGTGACCGACCTCCAATTAGAAAAAGACCCATCTATACCCACTCTTTGCCTCCTTTGGGCAAGCCAGTTCTGGATCCACAGGGCAGCAGCCCCTTGGATCCCATGCCCTCTCACTTTTTCTAGAAGCCTTGCATGGGGGACCTCATCGAACACCTTGCTAAAATCCATATAAACCACATCTACCGCCTTCCCTTCGTCAATGTGTTTAGTCACATTTTCGAAGAACTCCACCAGGCTCGTAAGGAACGATCTGCCTTTGACAAAGCCATGCTGAGTATTCTTGAGCATACTAAACCTCTCTAAATGCTCATAAATCTTGTCCCTCAGGATCTTCTCCATCAGCTTACCAACCACTGAGGTTAGACTCGCCGGTCGGTACTTACCTGGGCTATCCCTATTCCCCTTGTTGAAAATAGGAACCACATCCGCAAACCTCTAATCCTCCGGCACCTCTCCCGTCTCCATCGACGACACAAAGATCATCGCCAGAGGCTCTGCAATCTCTTCCCTCGCTTCCCACAGTAACCTGGGGTACATCCCATCCGGACCCGGCGACTTATCTATCTTGATGCCATTCCTTACGCAGAGAGTGGTTGGGGTGTGGAATGGACTGCCTGCAGTGCTAGTGGAGTCAGACACTTTAGGAACATTTAAGCGGTTATTGGATAGGCACATGGAGCTCACCAGGATGATAGGGAGTGGGATAGCTTGATCTTGGTTTCAGATAACGCTCGGCACAACATCGTGGGCCGAAGGGCCTGTTCTGTGCTGTACTGTTCTATGTTCTATGTTCTAGTCAAAGATTCCAGCACAACCTCTTTCTTAAAGTCCACATACTCAATCTTTTCAGTCCACCGCAAGCCCGCAGTACATCCACCCAGGTCCTTCTCCTCTGTGAAAACCGAGGCAAAATACTCATTAAGCACCTCTGCCATTTCTACTGACAGAAGACTTTCCCGCCTTCACCTTTTATAGGTCCTATTCCTTCACGTCTCATCCTTTTACTCTTCACATATTTACAGAACGCCTTAGGGTTTTCCTTAACCCTACCTGCCAAGGCCTTCTGGTGACCCCATCTGGCTCTCCTAATTTCCTTCTTTAGTCCCTTCCTACAAGCCGTATATTCATCTAGATCCCTATCTTCGCCAAGCTCTCTAAACCTTTTGTATGCTTTCCTTTTCTTCTCGCCTAGGTCCCGCACAGCTTTCGTGCACCACGGTTCCTTTAACCAACCAACTCCTCCCTGTCTGCTCGGAACGTTGTCCTGTAGAACTCGAGACAGACATTCCTTGAAAAACTGCCACCTCTCTTCAGTACATTTCCCCGAGAATACCTCCTTCCAATTTACTCCTCTAATTTGCTGCCTTATGTCTTCATATTTCCCCTTACCCAATATAAACGCTTTCCTAGCTTGCCTGATCCTCTCTTTTTCCAATGCAAGCATAAAGGAGATAGAGTTATGATCACTATCCCCAAGATGCTCTCCCACCAAGAGATCTGACACCTGTCCAGGTTCATTGGTCAGGATCAGATTAAGTACAGCCTCTCCTCTTGTAGGCTTGTCCACCTGCTGTGTCAGGAAACCCTCCTGAACACACCTAACGAACTCTTCCCCATCCAATCCCCTTACCCTCGGGATATTCCAATCTATGTTTGGGAAATTAAAGTCTCCCATCACAACAACTCTGCTATTATTGCAACTCTCCAGGATCTGTTTCCCTATCTGCTCCTCCACCTCCCTGTTACTATTGGGCAACCTATAGAAAACTCCCAGCAAAGTGATTGACCCCTCCCCACTCCGAACTTCCACCCACAGAGACTCTGTAGACAATCCCTCCACAGCATATACCTTCTCTACAGCTGTGACACTATCCCTGATCAGCAGTGCCACTCCACCCCCTCTCTTGCCTCCCTCCCCTGTCCTTCCTGAAACATCTGAATCCCGGCACCTGTAGTATCCAGTCCTGTCCCTGAGACATCCAAGTCTCCGTAATGGCCACCACATCACACTTCCAGGCATCGATCCACACTCTGCGCTCATCCCCTTTATTCACTATACTCCTGGCATTAAAGTAAACACATCTCAATCCTTTGGTCTGAGCTCTCCCCTTCTCTATCGCCCGTCCATCCTCCCTCTTGCACTGTCTATAACCCTTCTCTGTTTGCGAGCTAACTTCCTCGCTCCCAGTCACCTCGTCTCGATCCCCTCCCCCCAACCTATCTCGTTTAAACTCTCCCCAGTAGCCTTTGCCAACCTTCCTGCCAGGATATTGGTCCCCCTGGGATTCAAGTGCCACCCGTTTTTTGTATACAGGTCACACCTGCCCCTAAAGAGGTCCCAATGGTCCAGGAACCTGAATCCCTGCCCCCTGCACCAGTCCCTCAGCCACACATTCATCCTCCACCTCACTCCATTCCTGCCCTCACCTTCCCGTGGCACAGGCAGCAATCCTGAGATTACTACCTTTGCTTTCCTCCTTCTCAGCTGTCTCCCTAATTCCCTATACTCTCTTTTCATGACCCCTTCTCCCTTCCTTCCCACATCAGCGGTACCAATATGTACCGCTACCTCCGGCTCCTCTCCCTCCCACCTCAGGATTTCTGGGACTCGACCAGCGACATCCTGCATCCCAGCCCCAGGGAGGCAGACCACCATCCGAGACTCCCGCCTGCCTCCGCAAAAACGCCTGTCCGTCCCCCTTACTGTCGAGTCCCCGATTAACACTGCCTTCCTCCTCTTTTCCTTAGCCCCCTGAGTGACAGGGCTGGACTCCACTCCGGAGACACGGCCACTGATGCTTCCCCCAGGCGGGCTGTCCCCCCCAGCAGTACTCAGGCAGGAGTACTTGTTGTGTAGGGGCACATCCATCGGGGTGCTCTCAATCACCCGAGCTTTACCCTTCCTGGCCGTCACCCACTTGGCCTCCTCCCGTGGCCCTGGTGTGACCACCTGATGATAGCTCTTGTCTATCACCTCCTCATTCTCCCTTAACAGCCTCAGATCCTCGAGCTGCAGTTCCAGCTCCCTAACACGGTCCCTCAGGAACCGCAGCTCGACACACCCCTCACAGATGTGGATGTCCGGGAGGCCAGGTTCCTCCAGGACCTCCCACATTCTACACTGGGAACAACACACTGGCCTCACACTCATATTTGACCCTTTATACCAAGGTACACAGAGAAAAATAAATAAGAATGAAAAAACTCACCCCTGCTCGCCCTGTCCCCCGAAGCCCTGTGAGCCAAAGCCCTTATAACTCACACTCTGCTTCCCACACACTCCGCTGCCCGCTCCCGATGCTCCCGACGCTGTCCGCTGTACACTGCGACCTCCCTTTTCACCCTCCCGCGCGCTTAAAAATTCCTTTCAGTAATGTTTCCCAGTCCATCATGGCCAATTCATACCTCATACCATCATAGAACATAGAACAGTACAGCACAGAACAGGCCCTTCGGCCCACGATGTTGTGCCGACCTTCATCTGAAACCAAGATCAAGCTATCCCACTCCCTACCATCCTGGTGTGCTCCATGTGCCTATCCAATAACCGCTTAAATGTTCCTAAAGTGTCTGACTCCACTATCACTGCAGGCAGTCCATTCCACACCCCAACCACTCTCTGCGTGAAGAACCTACCTCTGATATCCTTCCTATATCTCCCACCATGAACCCTATAGTTATGCCCCCTTGTAATAGCTCCATCCACCCGAGGAAATAGTCTTTGAACGTTCACTCGATCTATCCCCTTCATCATTTTATAAACCTCTATTAAGTCTCCCCTCAATCTCCTCCGCTCCAGAGAGAACAGCCCCAGCTCCCTCAACCTTTCCTCATAAGACCGACACTCCAAACCAGGCAGCATTCTGATAAATCTCCTCTGCACTCTTTCCAGCGCTTCCACATCCTTCTTATAGTGAGGTGACCAGAACTGCACACAATATTCCAAATGCGGTCTCACCAAGGTCCTGTACAGTTGCAGCATAACCCCACGGCTCTTAAACTCCAACCCCCTGTTAGTAAAAGCTAACACACTATATGCCTTCTTCACAGCTCTATCCACTTGAGTGGCAACCTTTAGAGATCTGTGGATATGGACCCCAAGATCTCTCTGTTCCTCCACAGTCTTCAGAACCCTACCTTTGACCCTGTAATCCACATTTAAATTAGTCCTACCAAAATGAATCACCTCACATTTATCAGGGTTAAACTCCATCTGCCATTTTTCAGCCCAGCTTTGCATCCTATCTATGTCTCTTTGCAGCCTACAACACCCCTCCACCTCATCCACTACTCCACCAATCTTGGTGTCATCAGCAAATTTACTGATCCACCCTTCAGCCCCCTCCTCTAAGTCATTAATAAAAATCACAAAGAGCAGAGGGCCAAGCACCGATCCCTGCGGCACTCCGCTAGCAACCTGCCTCCAGTCCGAAAATTTTCCATCCACCACCACCCTATGTCTTCGATCAGATAGCCAGTTACCTATCCAATCGGCCAACTTTCCCTCTATCCCACACCTCCTTACTTTCATCATAAGCCGGCCATGGGGGACCTTATCAAACGCCTTACTAAAATCCATGTATATGACATCAACCGCCCTACCTTCATCAACACACTTAGTTACCTCCTCAAAAAATTCTATCAAATTTGTGAGGCACGATTTGCCCTTCACAAATCCGTGCTGACTATCCCGGATTAATCCGCATCTTTCTAAATGGTCGTAAATCCCATCCCTAAGGACCTTTTCCATCAATTTACCAACCACCGAAGTCAGACTAACCGGTCTATAATTACCAGGGTCATTTCTATTCCCTTTCTTAAACAGAGGAACAACATTTGCCACTCTCCAGTCCTCTGGCACCATCCCCGTGGACAGTGAGGACCCAAAGATCAAAGCCAAAGGCTCTGCAATCTCATCCCTCGCCTCCCAAAGAATCCTAGGATACATTTCATCAGGCCCAGGGGACTTATCGACCTTCAGTTTATTCAAAACTGCCAATACATCCTCCCTCCGAACATCTATTTCCTCCAGCCTATTAGCCTGTAACACCTTCTCTTCCTGAAAAACATGGCCCCTCTCCTTGGTGAACACTGAAGAAAAGTATTCATTCATCACCTCGCCTATCTCTACTGTAGTTCCCTTTACTGAGATTCAGGACCCTGGTCTCAGAATCAACTACATCATAGAACATAGAAAGCCACAGCACAAACAGGCCCTTCGGCCCACAAGTTGCGCTGATCATATCCCTACCTCTAGGCCTATCTATAGCCCTCAATCCCATTAATTAGGTTAGGTTGATTGGCCAGGTTAGAAAATTGCCCCTTAGAGTCCTGGGATGTGTAGGTTAAAGGGATTAGCGGGTAAAATATGTGGGGGTAGGGCCTGGGTGGGATTGTGGTCGGTGCAGACCCGATGGGCCGAATGGCCTCCTTCTGCACTGTAGGGTTTCTATGATTCTATGATAAATCCCATGTACTCATCCAGAAGTCTCTTAAAAGACCCCAACGAGTTTGCCTCCACCACCACCGACGTCAGCCGATTCCACTCACCCACCACCCTCTGAGTGAAAAACTTACCCCTGACATCTCCTCTGTACCTACCCCCCAGCACCTTAAACCTGTGTCCTCTCGTAGCAACCATTTCAGCCCTTGGAAATAGCCTCTGAGAGTCTACCCTATCCAGACCTCTCAACATCTTGTAAACCTCTATCAGGTCACCTCTCATCCTTCGTCTCTCCAGGGAGAAGAGACCGAGCTCCCTCAACCTATCCTCATAAGGCATGCCCCCCAATCCAGGCAACATCCTTGTAAATCTCCTCTGCACCCTTTCAATGGCTTCAACATCTTTCCTGTAATGAGGTGACCAGAACTGCACGCAGTACTCCAAGTGGGGTCTAACCAGGGTCCTATAAAGCTGCAGCATTATCTCCCGACTCCTAAACTCAATCCCTCGATTAATGAAGGCCAGTACGCCGTACGCCTTCTTGACCGCATCCTCCACCTGCGAGGCCGATTTAAGAGTCCTATGGACCCGGACCCCAAGGTCCTTCTGATCCTCTACACTGCTAAGAATGGTACCCTTCATATTATACTGCTGCTTCATCCCATTGGATCTGCCAAAATGGATCACTACACACTTATCCGGGTTGAAGTCCATCTGCCACTTCTCCGCCCAGTCTTGCATTCTATCTATGTCTCGCTGCAACTTCTGACATCCCTCCAAACTATCCACAACACCACCTACCTTGGTGTCGTCAGCAAACTTACCAACCCATCCCTCCACTTCCTCATCCAGGTCATTTATGAAAATGACAAACAGCAAGGGTCCCAGAACAGATCCCTGGGGCACTCCACTGGTCACTGACCTCCATGCAGAGAAAGACCCCTCCACAGCCACTCTCTGCCTTCTGCAGGCAAGCCAGTTCTGGATCCACAAGGCAACAGCCCCTTGGATCCCATGCCCTCTCACTTTCTCAAGAAGTCTTGCATGGGGGACCTTATCGAACGCCTTGCTGAAGTCCATATAGACCACATCCACCGCTCTTCCTTCGTCAATGTGTTTGGTCACATTTTCAAAGAACTCAACCAGGCTCGTAAGGCACGGCCTTCCCCGTGACAAAGCCGTGCTGACTACTTTTGATCATACTAAACTTCTCGAGATGATCATAAATCCTGTCTCTCAGGATCCTCTCCATCAACTTACCAACCACTGAGGTTAGACTCACTGGTCGGTAATTTCCCGGGCTGTCCCTGTTCCCTTTCTTGAATATAGGGACCACATCTGCAATCCTCCAATCCTCCGGAACCTCTCCCGTCTCCATCGACGATGCAAAGATCATCGCCAAAGGCTCCGCAATCTCCTCCCTCGCCTCCCACAGTAACCTGGGGTACATCCCATCCGGTCCCGGCGACTTACCAACCTTGATGCCATTCAATAGTTCCAACACATCCTCTTTCTTTATGTCCACATGCTCGATCCTTTCTGTCCACCGCAAACCAGCAGTACAACCACCCAGATCCCTTTCCACCGTGAATACCGAGGTAAAGTATTCATTAAGCAGCTCCGCCATTTCTAACGGTTCCGCACAAACTTTTCCACCTTCACCTTTTAAGGGTCCTATGCCTTCACATCTCATCACTATCTATCTGCACAAGAATTCTACCGTATTATGGTCACTCGTCCCCAAGGGTTCTCTCATAACTAGATTGCCAACTAATCCTTTCTCATTGCACAGCACCCAGTCCAAGATGGCCTGCTCCCTTCTTGGTTCCTCAAAGTATTACTCCAGAAAACCATCCCATATACACTCCAGAAATTCCTCCTCTCTTGCACTGTCACTAATTTGACTCTCCCAATCGACATGCAGATTAAAGTCGCCCATAATCACAGATGTTCCTTTAACACATGCATCTCTGATTTCCTGCCTAATGCTTTCCCCAGCATTCCCACTACAGTTTGGTGGTCTGTATACCATTCCTACCAATGTTTTTTGCCCTTTGTTGTTTGTTAATTCGACCCATACAGATTCCACATGGTCTGTGCTAATATCTTTCCTCAAAGCGGGTGGAGGCTGAGCTTGCACTACCCTGAGCAGCCAGAGTGGGGCAGCAGTGTGACACCATTCCAGAGGCTGGGAACAGATTCCATCCGGAATGTTTTTCCCAGCCGGAGCCTCTCCCCGGGGGGAGTGGGGTGGTGGGGGGGTGGGGGGGGGAGCTGGGTATCGGCCGGCAGCAGATCTGCCCCCGCCCCCCACCGGATCAGTGTGGATTAATCAGCTCAGAAATGGACCCAGAAACTTGGAGAAATTTCAAACTAAAATCTCGGCAAATTCACCGAGTTAAAAAATAGATTAAAAAACCCCAGGTCGGACAGCGCACGACCCCGGGGAGAGGTCGGAGAGTGACCCTGACCCCCGCGAGAGGTCGGAGAGTGACCCTGACCCCCGCGAGAGGTCGGAGAGTGACCCTGACCCCCGCGAGAGGTCGGAGAGTGACCCTGACCCCCGCGAGAGGTCGGAGAGTGACCCTGACCCCCGCGAGAGGTCGGAGAGTGACCCTGACCCCCGCGAGAGGTCGGAGAGTGACCCTGATGCCCGAGAGAGGTCGGGGAATGACCCTGACCCCTGGGGAGAGGTCAGAGAGTGACCCTGACCCTGGAGAGAGGTCGGAGAGTGACCCTGACCCCCATTAAAGGTCAGAGAGTGACCCTGAACCCCACGGGAGGTCGGAGAATGACCCTGACCCCAGGGAGAGGTCAGAGAGTGACCCTGAACATGGGGAGAGGTCAGAGAGTGACCCTGACCCCAGGGAGAGGTCAGAGAGTGACCCTGACCCCAGGGAGAGGTCAGAGAGTGACCCTGACCCCGGGGAGAGGTCAGAGAGTGACCCTGACCCCAGGGAGAGGTCAGAGAGTGACCCTGCCCATGGGGGGAGGTCAGAGAGTGACCCTGACCCCAGGGAGAGGTCAGAGAGTGACCCTGCCCATGGGGGGAGGTCAGAGAGTGACCCTGACCCTGGGAAGAGGTCAGAGAGTGACCCTGACCCCGGGGAGAGGTCAGAGAGTGACCCTGACCCCAGGGAGAGGTCAGAGAGTGACCCTGCCCATGGGGGGAGGTCAGAGAGTGACCCTGACCCCAGGGAGAGGTCAGAGAGTGACCCTGCCCATGGGGGGAGGTCAGAGAGTGACCCTGACCCTGGGAAGAGGTCAGAGAGTGACCCTGACCCCCGAGAGAGGTCAGAGAGTGACCCTGACCCCCGAGAGAGGTCAGAGAGTGACCCTGACCCCAGGGAGCGGTCAGAGAGTGACCCTGCCCATGGGGGGAGGTCAGAGAGTGACCCTGACCCTGGGAAGAGGTCAGAGAGTGACCCTGACCCCCGAGAGAGGTCAGAGAGTGACCCTGACCCCGAGAGAGGTCAGAGAGTGACCCTGACCCCCGAGAGAGGTCAGAGAGTGACCCTGACCCCGGGAAGAGGTCAGAGAGTGATCCTTTCCCCGGAGAGAGGTCAGAGAGTGACCCTGACCCTCAGGAGAAGTCAGAGAGTGACCCTGACCCCCAAGAGAGGTCAGAGAGTGACCCTGACCCCCAAGAGAGGTCAGAGAGTGACCCTGATCCCGCGAAGAGATCAGAGAGTGGCGCTGACCCATGGGAGAGGTCAGAGAGTGACCCTGGTCCTGAGAGAGGTCAGAGAGTGACCCTGACTCCCAGGAGAGGTCAGAGAGTGACCAGAACCCCCATGAGAGTTCAGAGAGTGACCCCATATCCCAAGAGAGGTCAGAGAGTGTCCCTGACCCCCGGGGAGAGGTCAGAGAGTGACCCTGACCCCCGGGAGAGGTCAGAGAGTGACCCTGACCCCGGGGAGAGGTCAGAGAGTGACCCTGACCCCAGAGGGAGTTCAGCGAGTGACCCTGACTCTGGGGAGAGGTCAGAGAGTGACCCTGAGCCAAGGGGGAGGCCATAGAGTGACCCTGAACCCCACGAGAGGTCAGAGAGTCACCCTGACCCCCGAGAGAGGTTGGAGAGTGACCCTGACCCCCGGGAGAGGTCAGAGAGTGACCAGAACCCCCATGAGAGTTCAGAGAGTGACCCCATATCCCGAGAGAGGTCAGAGAGTGTCCCTGACCCCCGGGGAGAGGTCAGAGAGTGACCCTGACCCCCGGGAGAGGTCAGAGAGTGACCCTGACCCCAGAGGGAGTTCAGCGAGTGACCCTGACTCTGGGGAGAGGTCAGAGAGTGACCCTGAGCCAAGGGGGAGGCCATAGAGTGACCCTGAACCCCACGAGAGGTCAGAGAGTCACCCTGACCCCCGAGAGAGGTCGGAGAGTGACCCTGACCCCCGGGAGAGGTCAGAGAGTGACCCTGACCCCGGGGAGAGGTCAGAGAGTGACCTTAACCCCCAAGAGAGGTCGGAGAGTGACCCGAAGTCCCGAGAGATGTAGAGAGTGACCCTGACCCCGGGGAGAAGTCAGAGAGTGACCCTGAGTGAGGTCAGAGAGTGACCCTGAGTGAGGTCAGAGAGTGACCCTGAGTGAGGTCAGAGGATGACCCTGAATGAGGTCAGAGGGTAGGGCCTGGGTGGGATTGTGGTCGGTGCAGACTCGATGGGCCGAATGGCCTCTTTCTGCACTGTAGGAGTCTATGATTTCTAACTCATCCCCATCACCTCCCCAACTCCGCACTTCATCTCTGAATGAACCAAAAGGAACATCATTAAACATGGGCACACACAACTCGACAAGACATCAGGGTCGCCTCAGGGAAAGCTCATCACAACTTCAGTCTGTCAGGAAACTTCCGGATCCTGGAAGAACATCTCAATTCCGTACTGTTATCGTCAGTGAGGAGAGAGTCTGAGCTGGCTGTTGCTCAAGGTAAAGTAAGAAGTCTGACAACACCCGGTTAAAGACCAACAGATTTATTTGGTATCATGAGCTTTCGGAGCGCTGCTCCTTCGTCAGGTGAGTGCAGCCCGATCATCACCTGAACATAAGAACATAAGAACTAGGAGCAGGAGGAGGCCATTCGGCCCCTCCAGCCTGCTCTGCCATCCGGCCCCTCCAGCCTGCTCCGCCATTCAATAAGATCATGGCTGATCTTTTCGTGGACTCAGCTCCACTTACCCGCCCGCTCACCATAACCCTTAATTCCTTTACTGTTCAAAAATGTATCTATCCTTGCCTTAAAAACATTCAATGAGGTAGCCTCAACTGCTTCACTGGGCAGGGAATTCCACAGATTCACAATCCTTTGTGTGAAGAAGTTCCTCCTCAACTCAGTCCTAAATCTGCTTCCCCTTATTTTGAGGCCATGCCCCCTAGTTCTAGTTTCACCCGCCAGTGGAAACAACTTCCCTGCTTCTATCTTATCTATTCCCTTCATAATCTTATATGTTTCAATAAGATCTCCCCTCATTCTTCTGAATTCCAATGAGGATAGCCCCAGTCTACTCAGTCTCTCCTCATAAGCCAACCCTCTCAACTCCGGAATCAACCTCGTGAACCTTCTCTGCACCTTCTCCAGTGCCAGTATATCAGGGGCAACTTTTTTACACAGAGGGTGGTGCGTGTGTGGAATGAGCTGTCGGCAGGAACATTAGAACATAGAAAGAACATAGAAAAAAATACAGCACAAAACAGGCCCTTCGGCCCACAAGTTGCGCCGGTCATGTCCCTACCTACCTAGGCTTATATATAGGCTTACCTATAACCCTCAATCCTATTAAGTCCCATGTACTCATCCAGAAGTTTCTTAAAAGACCCTATCGAGTTTGCCTCCACCACCACTGACGGCAGCCGATTCCACTCACCCACCACCCTCTGAGTGAAAAACTTACCCCTGACATCACCTCTGCACCAACTCCCCAGCACCTTAAACCTGTGTCCTCTTGTAGCAACCATTTCAGCCCTGGGAAAAAGCCTCCAAGAATCCACCCGATCTATACCTCTCAACATCTTGTACACCTCTATCAGGTCACCTCTCATCCTTCTCTCTCCAAGGAGAAAAGACCGAGCTCCCTTAGCCTATCCTCATAAGGCATGCCAACCAATCCAGGCAACATCCTTGTAAATCTTCCCTGCACCCTTTCAATCATTTCCACATCTCTCCTGTAATGAGGCGACCAGAACTGAGCACAGTACTCCAAGTGGGGTCTGACGAGGGTCTTATATAGCTGCATCATTATCTCCCGACTCCTGAATTCAATCCCTCGATTGATAGAGGCCAGCACACCATACGCCTTCTTAACCACCTCCTCCACCTGCGAGGCCGATTTTAGAGTCCTATGGACCCGGACCCCAAGGTCCTTCTGATCCTCTACACTGCTAAGAGTCTTACCCTTGATATTATACTCCTTCATCCCATTTGACCTGCCAAAATGGACCACTACACATTTATCCGCGTTGAAGTCCATCTGCCACTTCTCCGCCCAGTCTTGCATCCTATCTATGTCACGCTGCAGCTTCTGACATCCCTCCAACCTATCCACAACACCACCAACCTTCATGTCGTCGGCAAACTTACCAACCCATCCCTCCACTTCCTCATCCAGGTCATTTTTGAAAATGATAAACAGCAAGGGTCCCAGAACAGATCCCTGGGGCACTCCACTGGTGACCAACCTGCATTCAGAAAAAGACTCGTCTACAACCACTCTCTACCTTCTGCAGGCAAGCCAGTTCTGAATCCACAAGGCAACAGCCCCTTGGATCCCATGCCCTCTCACTTTCTCAAGAAGTCTTGCATGGGGGACCTTATCGAACACCTTGCTGAAGTCCATATAAACCACATCTACCGCTTTTCCTTCGTCAATGTGTTTAGTCACATTTTCAAAGAACTCCACCAGGCTCGTAAGGCACGATCTGCCTTTGACAAAGCCATGCTGAGTATTCTTGAGCATACTAAACTTTTCCAAATGTTCATAAATCTTGTCCCTCAGGATCTTCTCCATCAGTTTACCAACCACTGAGGTTAGACTCACCGGTCGGTAATTTCCTGGGCTATCCCTATTCCCCTTCTTGAAAATAGGAACCACATCCGCAATCCTCCAATCCTCCAGCACCTCTCCCGTCTCCATCGACGATGCAAAGACGCGAACATTGACAACATTTAAAAGGGATTTTCTTTGTTCTTTTCGGGGGTTTTAGTTCAGTCGGGCAGCATGGTCAGTGCAGGCTTGGAGCGCCGAAGGGTCTGTTCCTGTGCTGTAATTTTCTTTGTTCTTTGTATTTGGACAGATACATGGATAGGAAAGGTTTAGAGGGACATGGGCCAAATGCAGGCAAATGGGGTTAACTTAGATGGACATTTTGGTCAGCATGGACCAGTTTGGGCCGAAGGGCCTGTCTCTGTGCTGTAGATTCTATGATTCTATCACAGAATCCCTACACTGCAGAAAGAGGCCATTGGGCCCATCGAGTCTGCACCCACCACAAACTCACCCAGGTCCAATCCTCATAACCCCAAGCACTTACCTGAGCTCGTCCTCCTAACACTCGGGGTCAATTTTACCCTGGCCAATCCACCTAACCCACGCATCTTTGGACTGTGGGAGGAAACTGGAGCACCCGGAGGAAACCGGCGCAGAGACGAGGAGAATGTGCAAACTCCACACAGACAGTGAGCCGAGGCTGGAATTGGTTGCTTCATTCAATTCATTGCTTCGACCGGAGCAAGGCTGAGAGGAGCGATTTGAGGTCACAGTAAAAAGGGTAAGGGATCGACTTTTATTACTTACCTTTTCGCGGGGTTTCTTTGTTATTAACTTTAGGGGAAAAGCGGAAGTAGGCCGGGCGCGGGGTGACCTAGGAAGAAAATTTGTTTTTTTTTTAAGCGCGCGGGAGGTTTAAAAGCAGGCAGCACTATTCAGCGGGCAGCGTTGTAGTGGGCAGCGGAGTGAGCAGGGAGCAGAGTGAGAGCTAAAGGGCTTTGGCTGATCGGGCTTCGGCGTAAACAGGCAGAGGCAGGGTAGGTTTCTGTTCTTCGTTCATCCAGTAATTTAAAGAAAGGGGTAATTATGAGTGGGAGGCCAGTTTGTTGCTGTCGGTGTTGGATGTGGGAGTTCACGGAGTCGCCGAGCCTCCCGGAAGTCCATATCTGCACCAGGTGCATCAAACTGCAGCTCCTGAGAGACCGCATTAGGGAACTGGAGCTGCGGCTCGATGACCTTAGTCTAGTCAGGGAAAATGAGAAGTTAATAGATAGAAGTTACAGGCAGGTCGTCACACCAGGGCCACGGGAGGAAGACACGTGGGTCACGGTTAGGAAGGGTAAAGGTCACGTACCAGAGAGTACCCCGGTGGTTGTCCCCCTTAACAGTAAGGGATGGGTGTCAGACGGGAGAGAGGAGGGGAGAGAGCAGTCAGTGATGGGATCCCCTGTTGTCCCCCTCCAGAATAAGTATACCGTTTTGGATACTGTGGGGGGGTATGACCCTCCAGGGGTAAACCACGGTGACCAGGTCACTGGCATGGAATCGGGCTCTGTGGCTCAGAAGGGAAAGAGGGGGACGAGGAGAGCAATAGTAGTGGGGGACTCAATAGTTAGAGGCACAGACAGGCGGTTCTGTGGGCGCGAATGAGACTCCAGGATGGTAGTCTGCCTCCCTGGTGCCGGGGTCCTGGATGTTCTGAGCAGGTAGGAAGGATCCTAAAAGGGGCGGGTAACCAGACAGACGTCATTGTCCACATTGGTGCAAATGACGTAGGCAGAAAGAGCAGGGAGGTCCTGCGAGAGCAATTCAGGGAGTTGGGTAGTAGGCTAAAAAGCAGGGCCTCTAGGGTAGCGATCTCTGGACTACTCCCAGTGCCACAAGCTAGTGAGGCTCGGAACAGGGAGACTGCACAGCTGAACGCGTGGCTAAAGGACTGGTGCAGGAGGGAGGGTTTCGGATTCGTGGATCACTGGGAAGTCTTCAAGAGAGGATGGCACCTGTACAAGAAGGACGGGTTGCACCTAAACTGGAGGGGCACGAATATCCTAGCTGGGAGTTTTGCTAGTGTGGTTCGGGTGGGTTTAAACTAATGTGGCAGGGGGGTGGGGATCAGAACAATAGATCAATAAGCACAGAGGCTGGGGACGAGGTTGGGGCCAAGACAAGGCTATCTAAGAGGAAGAGCATTCTGGGAGAGGATGACCTCAGTGGGCCTGGAGGTCTGGAGTGCATCTGCTTCAATGCAAGGAGCATCACGGGCAAGACAGACGAGCTTAGAGCCTTAATGCTTGCGTGGAACTTGGATGTGGTTGCGGTGACGGAGACTTGGTTAAAAGGACAGGACTGGCGGCTGAATATTCCGGGGTACAAGTGTTTTAGGCGAGACCAAGGAGGGGCTAGGAGAGGTGGGGGAGTAGCAATGCTGGTTAGGGAGCATATTACAGCGGTACAGAGGGTGGACAATATGGAAGGGTCAGGTAACGAGTCACTGTGGGTGGAGCTCAGAAACAGGAAGGGCGCAGTCACTATGCTGGGGGTATACTACAGGCCTCCCAACAGCCCACGGGGGAAATTGAGGAAAGGAGATGCAGGACAGGTGCAGAAAAAATAGGGTTGTTGTAGTGGGAGACTTTAATTTCCCTCACATAGACTGGAAATCGCTTAGGGCTGGGGGCCTGGACGGGGAAGAATTTATAAAATGCGTACAGGAAGGTTCTTTGGAACAATATTTTGACAGTCCAACTAGAGAGGGGGCTATACTGGACCTAGTACTGGTGAATGAGCCCAGTCAGGTCATCAAAGTTTCAGTAGGGGAACATGTGGCAAATAGTGACCACAATTCTGTAAACTTTAGGATAGTAATGGAAAAAGATAAGTGTTGTCCTATGGGTAAGGTGCTGAATTGGGGGAAGGCTAACTACAGCCGGATTAGGCAGGATTTGGTGGCTGTTGATTGGGAGGGGCTGTTCAAGGATAAATCCACATCTGGCATGTGGGAGACTTTTAAGGAGCAGTTGATAGGACTGCAGGACAGGCATGTGCCTGTAAAGAGGAAGGATAGGAAAGGTAGGATTCGGGAGCCGTGGATAACCAGTGAAATTGTGGGTCTAATCAAAAAGAAAAAAGAGTCATACATGAGGTCCAGGCAGCTAAAAACAGATGGAGCAATGGAGGAATACAGAGAAAGTAGAAAAGAACTCAACAGGGACTTAGAAGGGCAAAAAGGGATCACAAAATGTCCTTGGCAGACAGGATTAAGGAGAATCCTAAGGCATTTTATACATAGGTTAGGAACAAGAGGGTTGTTTGGGAAAGAATCGGACTGTTCAGGGACAAAGGAGGGGAATTATGCTTAGAACCAAAGGAAGTAGGTGAGATCCTAAACGAAATGGTAGGTTGGTGAAAAAGGTTGGATCTCATGGGATAAAGGGGGAGGTGGCTAGATGGTGGAGAACTGGCTTGGTCACAGAAGACAGAGGGTGGTAGTGGAAGGGTCTTTTTCTGGCTGGAGGCCTGTGACTAGTGGTGTTCCGCAGGGCTCTGTATTAGGACCTCTGCTGTTTGTGATTTATATAAACGATCTGGAAGAAGGTGTAACTGGGGTGATCAGTAAGTTTGCGGACAACACAAAAATGGCTGGACTTTCAGATAGTGAGGAGCATTGTCAGAGGCTACAGAAGGATATAGATAGGCTGGAAATTTGGGCAAAGAAATGGCAGATGGAGTTCAATCCAGATAAATGCGAAGTGATGCATTTTGGTAGAACTAACGTAGGGGGGACCTATACGATAAATGGTAGAACCATAAAGGTTGTAGATACGCAGAGGGACATAAGAACATAAGAACATAAGAAATAGGAGCAGGAGTAGGCCATCTAGCCCCTCGAGCCTGCCCCGCCATTCAATAAGATCATGGCTGATCTGACGTGGATCAGTACCACTTACCCGCCTGATCCCCATAACCCTTAATTCCCTTACCGATCAGGAATCCATCCATCCGCGCTTTAAACATATTCAGTGAGGTAGCCTCCACCACCTCAGTGGGCAGAGAATTCCAGAGATTCACCACCCTCTGGGAGAAGAAGTTCCTCCTCAACTCTGTCTTAAACCGACCCCCCTTTATTTTGAGGCTGTGTCCTCTAGTTTTAACTTCCTTACTAAGTGGAAAGAATCTCTCCGCCTCCACCCTATCCAGCCCCCGCATTATCTTATAAGTCTCCATAAGATCCCCCCTCATCCTTCTAAACTCCAACGAGTACAAACCCAATCTCCTCAGCCTCTCCTCATAATCCAAACCCCTCATCTCCGGTATCAACCTGGTGAACCTTCTCTGCACTCCCTCCAATGCCAATATATCCTTCCTCATATAAGGGGACCAATACTGCACACAGTATTCCAGCTGCGGCCTCACCAATGCCCTGTACAGGTGCATCAAGACATCCCTGCTTTTATATTCTATCCCCCTCGCAATATAGGCCAACATCCCATTTGCCTTCTTGATCACCTGTTGTACCTGCAGACTGGGCTTTTGCGTCTCATGCACAAGGACCCCCAGGTCCCTTTGCACGGTAGCATGTTTTAATTTGTTTCCATTGAGATAGTAATCCCATTTGTTATTATTTCCTCCAAAGTGTATAACCTCGCATTTATCAATGTTATACTCCATTTGCCATATCCTCGCCCACTCACTCAGCCTGTCCAAATCTCTCTGCAGATCTTCTCCGTCCTCCACACGATTCACTTTTCCACTTATCTTTGTGTCGTCTGCAAACTTCGTTACCCTACACTCCATCCCCTCCTCCAGATCATCTATATAAATGGTAAATAGCTGCGGCCCGAGTACCGATCCCTGCGGCACGCCACTAGTTACCTTCCTCCAACTGGAAAAACACCCATTTATTCCGACTCTTTGTTTCCTGTCGGATAGCCAGTCCCCAATCCACTTTAACACACTACCCCCAACTCCGTGTGCCCTAATCTTCTTCAGCTGGGTGTGCAAGTCCACAGATCCTTGAAGGTGACGTCACAGGATGGAGAAGGTAGTGAATAAGGCATATGGCATGCTTGCCTTTATAGGACGGGGCATAGAGTATAAAAGTTGGGGTCTGATGTTGCAGATGTATAGAACGTTGGTTCGGCCGCATTTGGAATACTGCGCCCAGTTCTGGTCGCCACACGACCAGAAGGACGTGGAGGCTTTAGAGAGAGTGCAGAGGAGGTTTACCAGGATGCTGCCTGGTATGGAAGGGCTTAGTTATGAGGAGAGATTGGGTAAACTGGGGTTGTTCTCACTGGAAAGACGGAGGATGAGGGGTGACCTAATAGAGGTGTATAAAATTATGAAAGGCATAGATAAGGTGAACGGTGGGTAGCTTTTCCCCAGGTCGGTGGTGACGTTCACGAGGGGTCATAGGTTCAAGGTGAGGCGGGGGGGGAGGTTTAACACGGATATCAGAAGGACGTATTTTACACAGAGGGTGGTGGGGGCCTGGAATGCGCTGCCGGGCAAGGTGGTGGAGGCGGACACACTGGGAACGTTGAAGACTTATCTAGATAGCCACATGAACGGAGTGGGAATGGAGGGATACAAAAGAATGGTCTTGTTTGGACCAGGGAGCGGCACGGGCTTGGAGGGCCGAAGGGCCTGTTCCTGTGCTGTATTGTTCTTTGTTCTTTGTTCTTTGAATACTTTGCATCAGTATTCACAAAGGAGAGGGACATGTTGACTGGGAGTGTCTTAGAGAGATGTGTTGACCCGTTTGAAAAAATCTCAATTACAAGGGAGGAAGTGTTAGGTTTTTTAGGAAACGTTAAGACAGATAAATCCCCAGGGCCGGATGGCATCTATCCTAGACTCCTCAGGGAGGCGAGAGATGAAATTGCTGGGCCTCTAACAGAAATCTTTGTCTCTTCACTGGACACAGGTGAGGTCCCAGAGGATTGGAGGATAGCAAATGTAGTCCTGTTATTTAAGAAGGGTAGCAAGGATAACCCGGATAATTATAGGTCGGTGAGCTTGACGTCCGTGGTGGGGAAGTTATTGGAGAAGATTCTTAGAGATAGGATATATGGGCATTTGGAACAAAAAGACAAAGAACAAAGAACAGTACAGCACAGGAAACAGGCCCTTCGGCCCTCCAAGCCTTTGCTGCTCCTTGGTCCAACTAGACCATTCGTTTGTATCCCTCCATTCCCAGACTGCTCATGTGACTATCCAGGTAAGTCTTAAACGATGTCAGCGTGTCTGCCTCCACCGCCCTACTTGGCAGCGCATTCCAGGCCCCCACCACCCTCTGTGTAAAAAACGTCCCTCTGATATCTGAGTTATACTTCGCCCCTCTCAGCTTGAGCCCGTGACCCCTCGTGATCGTCACCTCCGACCTGGGAAAAAGCTTCCCACTGTTCACCCTATCTATACCCTTCATAATCTTGTACACCTCTATTAGGTCGCCCCTCGTTCTCCGTCTTTCCAGGGAGAACAACTCCAGTTTCCCCAATCTCTCCTCATAGCTAAGACCCTCCATACCAGGCAACATCCTGGTAAACCTTCTCTGCACTCTCCCTAAAGCCTTCACGTCCTTCTGGTAGTGCGGCGACCAGAACTGGATGCAGTACTCCAAATGTGGCCTAACCAGCGTTCTATACAGCTGCATCATCAGACTCCAGCTTTTATACTCTATACCCCGTCCTATAAAGGCAAGCATACCATACGCCTTCTTCACCACCTTCTCCACCTGTGCTGCCACCTTCAAGGATTTGTGGACTTGCACACCTAGGTCCCTCTGTGTTTCTATACTCTTGATGACTCTGCCATTTATTGTCTAACTCCCCCCTACATTAGTTCTTCCAAAATGCATCACTTCGCATTTATCCGGATTAAATTCCATCTTCCATTTCTCCGCCCAATTTTCCAGCCTATCTATATCCTGCTGTATTGTCCGACAATGTTCATCGCTATAGAACTGAACTGAATAATCTCATTAGCGATAGACAGCATGGTTTTGTACGAGGGAGGTCATGCCTCACAAATTTGGTTGAGTTTTTTGAGGAGGTGACAAAAGCGATTGACGAGGGAAGGGCCGTGGATGTCGTCTGTATGGACTTTAGTAAAGCGTTTGACAAAGTCCCTCATGGTAGGTTGGTGCAAAAGGTTAGATTTCATGGGATAAAGGGGGAGGTGGCTCGATGGGTGGAGAACTGGCTTGGTCACAGAAGACAGAGGGTGGTAGTGGAAGGGTCTTTTTCCGGCTGGAGGCCTGTGACGAGTGGTGTTCTGCAGGGCTCTATATTGGGACATCTGCTGTTTGTGATTTATATAAACGATCTGGAAGGACCAATATCCTGGCGGGAAGGTTGGCTAAGGCTACTGGGGACAGATAGGTTGGGGGGAGGGGATCGAGACGAGGAGACTGGGAGTGAGGAAGTTAACTCGCAAACAGAGAAGGGTTATAGATGGGGCAAGAGGGAGGATGGACGGGGGATAGAGAAGGAGAGAGCTCAGACCAAAGGATTGAGATGTGTTTACTTCAATGCCAGGAGTATAGTGAATAAAGGGGATGAGCTCAGAGCGTGGATCGATGCCTGGAAGTGTGATAGAATAGAATAGAAACCCTCCAGTACAGAAATAGGCCATTCGGCCCATCGAGTCTGCACCGACCACAATCCCACCCAGGCCCTATCCCCATATCCCCACAAATTTACCTGCTAATCCCTCTAACCTACGCATCCCGGGACACTAAGGGGCAATTTAGCATGGCCAATTAACCTAACCCGCACATCTTTGGACTGTGGGAGGAAACCGGAGCACCAGGAGGAAACCCACGCAGACACAGGAAGAATGTGCAAACTCCACACAGACAGTGACCCAAGCCGGGAATCGAACCCAGGTCCCTGGAGCTGTGAAGCAGCAGTGCTAACCACTGTGCTACCGTGCCGCCATTGGCCACCATGTGGTGGCCATTACGGAGACTTGGATGTCTCAGGGACAGGACTGGATACTACAGGTGCCGGCATTCAGATGTTTCAGGAAGGACAGGGAGGGAGGCAAGAGAGGGGGTGGAGTGGCACTGCTGATCAGGGATAGTGTCACAGCTGTAGAGAAGGTGTATGCTGTGGAGGGATTGTCTACAGAGTCTCTGTGGGTGGAAGTTCGGAGTGGGAAGGGGTCAATCACTTTGCTGGGAGTTTTCTACAGGCCGCCCAATAGTAACAGGGAGGTGGAGGAGCAGATAGGGAAACAGATCCTGGAGAGATGCAGTAATAGCAGAGTTGTTGTGATGGGAGACTTTAATTTCCCAAACATAGATTGGAATATCCCGAGGGTAAGGGGATTGGATGGGGAGGAGTTCGTTCGGTGTGTTCAGGAGGGTTTCCTGACACAGCATGTGGACAAGCCTACAAGAGGAGAGGCTGTACTTGATCTGATACTGACCAATGAACCTGGACAGGTGTCAGATCTCTCAGTGGGAGAGCATCTTGGGGATAGCGATCATAATTCTATCTCCTTTATGCTTGGATTGGAAAAAGAGAGGATCAGGCAAGCGAGGAAAGCGTTTATATGGAGTAAGGGGAAATATGAAGACATAAGGCAGCAAATTAGAGGAGTAAGTTGGAAGGAGGTATTCTCGGGGAAATGTACTGAAGAGAGGTGGCAGTTTTTCAAGGAATGTCTGTCTCGAGTTCTACAGGACAACGTTCCGAGCAGACAGGGAGGAGTTGGTCGGTTAAAGGAACCGTGGTGCATGAAAGCTGTGCGGGACCTAGTCGAGAAGAAAAGGAAAGCGTACAAAAGGTTCAGAGAGCTTGGCAAAGATAGGGATCTAGATGAGTATACGGCTTGTAGGAAGGGACTAAAGAAGGAAATTAGGAGAGCCAGAAGGGGTCACGAGAAGGCCCTGGCAGGTAGGATTAAGGAAAACCCTAAGGCGTTCTATAAATATGTGAAGAGTAAAAGGATGAGACGTGAAGGAATAGGGCCTATAAAAGGTGAAGGCGGGAAAGTCTGTACGGAACCAGTAGAAATGGCAGAGGTGCTTAATGGGTATTTTGCCTCGGTTTTCACAGAGGAGAAGGACATGGATGGATGTACTGCGGGCGTGCGGTGGACTGAAAGGATTGAGTATGTGGAATTTAACAAAGAGGTTGTGCTGGAATCTTTGAATGGCATCAAGATAGATAAGTTGCCGGGTCCGGATGGGATGTACCCCAGGTTACTGTGGGAGGCGAGGGAAGAGATTGCAGAGCCTCTGGCGATGATCTTTGTGTCATCGATGGAGACGGGGGAGGTTCCAGAGGATTGGAGGATTGCGGATGTGGTTCCTATTTTCAACAAGGGGAACAGGGATAGCCCAGGAAATTACCGACCGGTGAGTCTAACCTCAGTGGTTGGTGAGCTGATGGAGAAGATCCTGAGGGATAAGATTTATGAGCATTTAGAGAGGTTTAATATGCTCAAGAATACTCAGCATGGCTTTGTCAAAGGCAGATCGTGCCTTACGAACCTGGTGGAGTTCTTAAAATCTCTCAGTGAACATAGAACATAGAACATAGAACATTACAGCGCAGAACAGGCCCTTCGGCCCACGATGTTGCACCGACCAGTTAAAAAAAAACTGTGACCCTCCAACCTAAACCAATTTCTTTTCGTCCATGAACCTATCTACGGATCTCTTAAACGCCCCCAAACTAGGCGCATTTACTACTGATGCTGGCAGGGCATTCCAATCCCTCACCACCCTCTGGGTAAAGAACCTACCCCTGACATCGGTTCTATAACTACCCCCCCTCAATTTAAAGCCATGCCCCCTCGTGCTGGATTTCTCCATCAGAGGAAAAAGGCTATCACTATCCACCCTATCTAAACCTCTAATCATCTTATATGTTTCAATAAGATCCCCTCTTAGCCGCCGCCTTTCCAGCGAAAACAATCCCAAATCCCTCAGCCTCTCCTCATAGGATCTCCCCTCCATACCAGGCAACATCCTGGTAAACCTCCTCTGCACCCTCTCCAAAGCCTCCACATCCTTCCTGTAATGTGGGGACCAGAACTGCACACAGTACTCCAAGTGCGGCCGCACCAGAGTTGTGTACAGTTGCAACATAACGCTACGACTCCTAAATTCAATCCCCCTACCAATAAACGCCAAGACACCATATGCCTTCTTAACAACCTTATCTACTTGATTCCCAACTTTCAGGGATCTATGCACACATACACCTAGATCCCTCTGCTCCTCCACACTATTCAAAGTCCTCCCGTTAGCCCTATACTCAACACATCTGTTATTCCTACCAAAGTGAATTACCTCACACTTCTCCGCATTAAACTCCATCCGCCACCTCTCGGCCCAACTTTGCAACCTGTCTAAGTCTTCCTGCAAACTACGACACCCTTCCTCACTGTCTACCACACCACCGACTTTGGTGTCATCAGCAAATTTGCTAATCCACCCAACTATACCCTCATCCAGATCATTAATAAATATTACAAACAGCAGTGGCCCCAAAACAGATCCCTGAGGTACACCACTTGTAACCGCACTCCATGATGAATATTTACTATCAACCACCACCCTCTGTTTCCTATCCGCTAGCCAATTCCTGATCCAATTTCCTAGATCACCCCCAATCCCATACATCTGCATTTTCTGCAGAAGCCTACCATGGTGAACCTTATCAAACGCCTTACTAAAATCCATATATACCACATCCACTGCCTTGCCCCCATCCACCTCCTTGGTCACTTTCTCAAAAAACTCAATAAGGTTAGTAAGGCACGACCTACCTGCCACAAAACCATGCTGACTATCACCTATCAATTCATTACTCTCCAAATAACTATAAATCCTATCCCTTATAATTTTTTCCAACATCTTGCCGACAACAGAAGTGAGACTCACCGGTCTATAATTCCCGGGGAAGTCTCTGTTCCCCTTCTTAAACAATGGGACAACATTCGCTAACCTCCAATCTTCTGGTACTATACCAGAGGCCAACGACGACCTGAAGATCAGAGCCAGAGGCTCTGCAATCACTTCTCTTGCCTCCCAGAGAATCCTTGGATAAATCCCATCCGGACCAGGGGATTTATCTATTTTCAGACCCTCCAGAATATCCTGCACATCCTCCTTATCAACTGTAATACTGTCTATTCTACTCCCTTGCAACCCAGTGTCCTCCTCAGCTATATTCATGTCCCCTTGCGTGAACACCGAAGAGAAATATTGGTTCAATGCTTCACCAATCTCCTCCGGTTCCACACATAACTTCCCTCTGCCATCTATAACTGGCCCTAAACTTGCCCTAACCAACCTTCTGTTCTTGACATACCTATAGAACGCCTTAGGATTCTCTTTAACCCTATCCGCCAAAGTCTTCTCATGTCCCCTTTTAGCCCTTCTAAGCTCGCTCTTCAACTCCCTCTTAGCCAATCTAAAGCTTTCTAGTGCACTACCCGAGTGCTCACGTCTCATCCGAACATAAGCCTCCTTTTTCTTTTTAACCAACAAAGAAACTTTTTTGGTGCACCACGGTTCCCTAGCCCTACCAATTCCTCCTTGCCTGACAGGGACATACCTATCACAGACTCGCAGTAGCTGCTCCTTGAAAAAACTCCACATGTCGGACGTTCCCAGTCCCTGTAATCTCCTAGTCCAACCTATGTTTCCTAATTCTCTCCTAATAGCCTCATAATTACCCTTCCCCCAGCTAAAACCACTGGCCCGAGGTTCATGCCTATCCCTTTCCATCACTAAGGTGAACGTAACCGAATTGTGGTCACTATCACCAAAATGCACACCAACTTCCAAGTCTAGCACCTGGTCTGGCTCATTTCCCAGCACCAGATCCAATATAGCCTCACCTCTAGTTGGCCTGTCTACATACTGAGTCAAAAAACCTTCCTGCACACTTTGAACAAAAACTGACCCCTCTAACGAGCTAGAGCTATAACAATTCCAGTCAATATTAGTCAAGTTAAAATCCCCCATAACAATTGCCCTATTACTTTCACTCCTAAGCAGGATTGACTCCGCAATCCTTTCCTCAACCTCTCTAGAACTTTTAGGAGGTCTATAAAAGACTCCCAACAGGGTGACCTCTCCTCTCCTATTTCTAATCTCCGCCCATACTACCTCAACAGATAAGTCCTCATCAAACCTCCTCTCTGACACTGTGATACAATCTCTGACCAATAATGCTACCCCTCCCCCTCTTCTACCTCCTTCCCTACTTCGACTAAAACATTTGAACCCCGGGACCTGCAGCATCCATTCCTGCCCCTGCTCTATCCATGTCTCTGAAATAGCCACAACATCGAAGTCCCAGGTACTGATCCACGCTGCAAGGGGAGCTATACGATAAATGGCAGAACCATAAAGGGTGTAGATACGCAGAGGGACCTGGGTGTGCAAGTCCACAGATCCTTGAAGGTGACGTCACAGGTGGAGAAGGTGGTGAAGAAGGCATATGGTATGCTTGCCTTTATAGGACGGGGCATAGAGTATAAAAGTTGGGGTCTGATGTTGCAGATGTATAGAACGTTGGTTCAGCCGCATTTGGAATACTGCGTCCAGTTCTGGACGCCACACTACCAGAAGGACGTGGAGGCTATGGAGAGAGTACAGAGGAGGTTTACCAGGATGTTGCCTGGTATGGAAGGGCTTAGTTATGAGGAAAGATTGGGTAAACTGGGGTTGTTCTCACTGGAAAGACGGAGGATGAGGGGTGGCCTAATTGAGGTGTATAAAATTATGAAAGGCATCGATAGGGTGAACGGTGGGAAGCTTTTTCCCAGGTCGGTGGCGACGTTCACGAGGGGTCATAAGTTTAAGGTGAGGGGGGGAGGTTTAACACGGATATCAGAAGGACGTATTTTACACAGAGGGTGGTGGGGGCCTGGAATGCGCTGCCGGGCAAGGTGGTGGAGGCGGACACACTGGGAATGTTTAAGACTTATCTCGATAGCCACATGAACGGAGTGGGAATGGAGGAATACAAAAGAATGGTCTAGTTTGGATCAGGGAGCGGCACAGGCTTGGAGGGCCGAAGGGCCTGTTCCTGTGCTGTATTGTTCTTTGTTCTTTGTTCCACAGATCCTTAAAGGTGGCAGCAAGGTGGCGAGGTTGGTGAAGAAGGCATATGGCATGCTTGCCTTTATTGGACGGGGCATTGAATATAAAAGTTGGGGTCTGATGTTGCAGATGTATAGAACGATGGTTCGGCCACATTTGGAATACTGCGTCCAGTTTTGGTCGCCACACTACCAGAAGGACGTAGAGACTTTGGAGAGAGTACAGAGAAGGTTTACCAGGACGTTGCCTGGTATGGAGGGTCTTAGCTATGAGGAGAGATTGGGTAAACTGTGGTTGTTCTCCCTGGAAAAACGGAGGATGAGGGGCGACCTAATAGAGGTGTATAAAATTATGAAGGGCATAGATAGGGTGAACAGTGGGAAGCTTCTTCCCAGGTCGGAGGTGACGAACACAAGGGGTCACGGGTTCAAGGTGAGGGGGGCAAGGTGGGCGGCACGGTGGCACAGTGGTTAACACTGCTGCTTCACAGCTCCAGGGACCTGGGTTCGATTCCTGGCTTGGGTCACTGTCTGTGTGGAGTTTGCACATTCTCCTCGTGTCTGCATGGGTTTCCTCCGGGTGCTCCAGTTTCCTCCCACAGTCCTAAGATGTGCGGGTTAGGTTGATTGACCATGCTAAAATTGCCCTTTAGTGTCCTAAGATGCGTAGATTAGAGGGATTAGTGGGTAAATATGTAGGGATATGGGGGTAGGGCCTGGGTGGGATTGTGGTCGGCGCAGACTCGATGGGCCAAATGGCCTCTTTCTGCACTGTCGGGTTTCTATTCTATGATTCAACACAGATGTCAGGGGGATGTATTTTACACAGAGGGTGGTGGGGGCCTGGAATGCGCTGCCAGGCAAGGTGGTGGAGGCGGACACACTGGGAACGTTTAAGACTTATCTAGATAACCACATGAATAGACTGGGAATAGAGGGATACAAAAGAATGGTCTCGTGGGCACATGAGCGGCGCGGGGTTGGAGGGCCGAAGGGCCTGTTCCTGTGCTGTATTGTTCTTTGTTCTTTGTTCTTTGAACCCGGGTCCCTGGTGCTGTGAGGTAGCAGCACTAACCACTGTGCCATCGCGACGCATCTATGATTCTAGAAGTCTCCTGGTCCTGATGGAATGCATCCCAGGGTACTAAAAGAGATGGCGGGAGAAATATCAAATGCACTAGTGGTAATTTACCAAAATTCGCTGGACTCTGGGGTGGTTCCCGCAGATTGGAAAACAGCAAATGTGACGTCACTGTTTAAAAAAGGAGGTAGACAAAAGGCGGGTAACTATAGGCCGGTTAGCTTAACTTCTGTAGTAGGGAAAATGCTTGAATCTATCATCAAGGAAGAAATAGCGAGACATCTGGATATAAATTGTCCTTCATTGCTAGAGGGATGGAGTTTAAAAACAGCGAGGTTATGTTGCAGCTGTATAAGGTGCTGGTAAGGCCACACCTGGAGTACTGTGTACAGTTTTGGTCTCCTTACTTGAGAAAGGATATACTGGCACTGGAGGGGGTGCAGAGGAGATTCACTAGGTTGATTCTGGAGTTGAGAGGGTTGGCTTATGAGGAGAGACTGAGTAGACTGGGGCTATACTCATTGGAATTCAGAAGAATGAGGGGAGATTTTATAGAAACATATGAATTATGAAGGGAATAGATAAGATAGAAACAGGGAAGTTGTTTCCACTGGCAGGTGAAACTAGAACTAGGGGGCATGGCCTCAAAATAAGGGGAAGCAGATTTAGGACTGAGTTGAGGAGGAACTTCTTCACACAAAGGGTTGTGAATCTGTGGAATTCCCTGCCCAGTGAAGCAGTTGAGGCCTCATTGAATGTTTTTAAGGCAAGGATAGATAAATGTTTGAACAGTAAAGGAATTAAGGGTTATGGTGAGCGGGCGGGTAAGTGGAGCTGAGTCCACGAAAAGATCAGCCATGATCTTATTGAATGGCGGAGCAGGATCGAGGGGCCAGATGGCCGACTCCTGCTCCTAGTTCTTATGTCCTTATAATGGTGCTGTAACAGAGCTGTAATTGACTGCGGAGAGTCTCAGATTGCAGGTTCTAATTGGAAAGATGAGAAGGGGATTTCCTCTCATCCCACTTCCTCATTCAGAGCCACGTGGCACCGACTGGAATATCTGCAGTGCAATTCAGTGTGGGTAATAACTGCCGGTCTCATCACTGACACCCACATCTGGGCAGCTTTTGGAGACAAGTCACAACACAACAAACAATTGGCAATCAATCTGCCCTGAGACATCAGACTCACCCAGACAAATCAGCTCCATTCAGCACCATATCCCCACAGCCTTCACCTCACAATCCAAATAACCTCTGCATTTACATCCATCGTCACAGAATTGGAACAGGACAGAAAGAGGCCATTCAGCCCATCATGTCTGTACTGGCTCTCCAAGCCAGCATCGTGACTTTGTGCCATAACCTTGCCTTTTCCCCATGCCCCTGCATGTTGCTTCGATTCAAATAATCATCTAATGCCCTCCTGAAGGCCTCGATTGAACCTGCCTCCACACTGCCGCTCTGTGATCTGGGACACATGGCATCAGTGACAAGAAATCCGCTGTCTTCAGCTGTCTTTACATCAAACGGCACCATCCGCAGTCACAATCAATGTACTCATGGAGACATTTTTCAAAATATCTCTCACCCTCTCTCTCTCTGTCTCTCTCTCTCTCTCTGTCTCTCTCTCTGTCTCTCTCTCTCTCCGTCTCTCTCTCTCTCTCAGTCTCTCTGTGTCTCTCTGTCTCTCTCTGTGTCTCTCTCTCTCTCTGTCTCTGTCCCTCTCTCTGCCTCTCTCTGTGTCTCTCTCTGTGCCTCTCTTTCTCTGTCCCTGTCTGTCTGTCTCTCTCTGTCTCTCTCTCTGTCTTTCTCTGACTCACTCTGTCTCTGTCTCTGTCTCACTCTCTCTCTGACTCCCTCTCTTTGTCTCACTCTCTGTATCTGTCCCTCTCTCTGCCTCTCTCTATCTCTCTCTCTCTCTATCTCTCTCTCTGTGTCTCTCTCTCTCTCTCTGTCTCTCTGTCTCTCTCTGTGTCTCTCTTTATCTCTCTCTCTCTCTCTGTCTCTGTCACTGTCTCTCTCTCCCTCTCTCTCTGTCTCTCCCCCTGTCTTTCTTTCTGTCTCTCTCTCTCTCCCTCTCTCTCTCTTTGTCTCTGTCTCTTTCTCTGACTCTCCCTGTCTCTCTCTCTCGCTCTCTTTCTCCCTCTGTCTCTTTCTGTCTCTCTCTCTTTCTCTTGTCTCTGTCCCTCTCTCTCTGTGTCTCTCTCTCTCTCTGTCTCTGCCTGTCTGTCTCTCTCTCTCTCTGCCTGTCTCTCTGTCAGTCTCTCTCTCTGTCTCTCTCTCTCTCTCCCTCTCCCTCTGTCTCTCTCTCTGTCTCTGTCCCTCTCTCTGCCTCTGTGTGTGTGTGTGTGTGTCACTCTCTCTGTTTCTCTCTCACTGTCTGTCCCTCTGCCTGTCTCCTATCTGTCTCCCTCTCTGTCACTGTCTGTCTATCTCTCACTCTGTCTCTCTCTTTGACTCGCTCTCTCCCTCTCTCTCTCTCTCTCTGTCTCTCTGTCTCTGACCCTCTCTCTCTCTGCCTTTCTCTGTGTGTGTCTCTCTCTCTCTGTGTCTCTCTCTGCCTCTCCTGCTCTCTGCCCATCTCTCTCTCTGTCTCTGTGTGTGTCTCTTTCTCTGTCTCTCTCTCTCTCTGCCTGTCTCTCTGTCTCCCTCTGCCTGTCTCTCTGTCTCTGTCTCTCCCTCTGCCTGTCTCTCTCTCTCGCTCTCTCTGTCTGTCTCTCACTGTCTCTCTCTCTCTCTGTCTCTCTCTCTCTCTCTTTGTCTCTGTTTCTGTGACTCTCTCTGTCTCTGTCTCTATCTCTCTCCCTCTCTCTCTTTCTGTCTCTCTCTCTCTGTCTCTCTCTCTCTCTCTGTCTCTGTCCCACTCTCTGCCTCTCTCTGTGTCTCTCTCTGTGCCTTTCTCTCTCTGTAACTTATTCCGGGGTTGATGCGTGATAGAACTCACGAGGCTAGAAGTACTCGGGGAAATAAAGGCTTTTATTGACTACAACAATAGAGCTACCATATATAATACACGATCCCAGACTAAAGGGTCCCAGACAGAGCAGTGACCTTTATACCTCTCCCAGGAGGCGGAGCCCGACTGGGATGTACCATAAGAACTATATTACAGGTAGAACAGCCCAACCCTAACCCCAACAGTAACATGTAGAACAGCCCAACCCTAACCCCAACAGTAACCTATCTACAGACTCATAGTACTGGCCAGACCCTGGCTCAGCACTACCTGGTGGGAACCAACAATGGTTCACCACAGGGGTATAAGTGTTTTAGGCGAGACAGAGGAGGGGCAAGGAGAGGTGGGGGAGTAGCAATGCTGGTTAGGGAGCATATTACAGCGGTACAGAGGGTGGACAATATGGAAGGGTCAGGTAACGAGTCACTGTGGGTGGAGCTCAGAAACAGGAAGGGCGCAGTCACTATGCTGGGGGTATACTACAGGCCTCCCAACAGCCCACGGGAAGTTGAGGAACGGATATGTAAGGAGATTCTGGACAGGTGCAGAAAAAATAGGGTTGTTGTAGTGGGAGACTTTAATTTCCCTCACATAGACTGGAAATCGCTTAGGGCTGGGGGCCTGGACGGGGAAGAATTTATAAAATGCGGACAGGAAGGTTCTTTGGAACAATATGTTGACAGTCCAACTAGAGAGGGGGCTATACTGGACCTAGTACTGGGGAATGAGCCCGGTCAGGTCATCAAAATTGCAATATAGTGACCACATTCTGTAAACGTTAGGATAGTAATGGAAAAAGATGAGTGTTGTCCTATGGGTAAGGTGCTGAATTGGGGGAAGGCTAACTACAGCCGGATTAGGCAGGATTTGGTGGCTGTTGATTTGGGAGAGGCTGTTCGAGGGTAAATCCACATCTGGCATGTGGGAGTCTTTTAAGGAGCAGTTGATAGGACTGCAGGACAGGCATGTGCCTGTAAAGAGGAAGGATAGGAAAGGTAGGATTCGAGAGCCGTGGATAACCAGTGAAATTGTGAGTCTAATCAAAGAGAAAAAAGAGGCATACATGAGGTCCAGGCAGCTAAAAACAGATGGAGCACTGGAGGAATACAGAGAAAGTAGAAAAGAACTCAAACATGGACTTAGAAGGGCAAAAAGGGGTCACAAAATGTCCTTGGCAGACAGGATTAAGGAGAATCCTGAGGCATTTTATACATACGTTAGGAACAAGAGGTTTGTTAGGCAAAGAATTGGACCTCTCAGGGACAAAGGAGGGGAATTATGCTTAGAACCAAAGGAAGTAGGTGCGATCCTAAACGAATACTTTGCATCAGTATTCACAAAAGAGAGGGACATGTTGACTGGGAGTGTCTCAGAGAGATGTGTTGACCCATTCGAAAAAATCTCAATTACAAGGGAGGAAGTGTTAGGTTTTTTAGGAAACATTAAGACAGATAAATCCCCAGGGCCGGATAGCATCTATCCTAGACTCCTCAGGGAGGTGAGAGATGCAATTGCTGGGCCTCTAACAGAAATCTTTGTCTCTTCACTGGACACAGGTGAGGCCCCAGAGGATTGGAGGATAGCAAATGTAGTCCCGTTATTTAAGAAGGGTAGCAAGGATAACCCGGGTAATTATAGGCCGGTGAGCTTGACGTCCGTGGTAGGGAAATTGTTGGAGAAGATTCTTAGAGATAGGATATATGCGCATTTAGAACTGAATAATCTCATTAGCGATAGACAGCATGGTTTTGTACGAGGGAGGTCATGCCTCACAAATTTTGTTGAGTTTTTTGAGGAGGTGACAAAAACGATTGACGAGGGAAGGGCCGTGGATGTCGTCTATATGGATTTTAGTAAAGCGTTTGACAAGGTCCCTCATGGCAGGCTGGTGCAAAAGGTTAAATCTCACGGGATAAAAGGTGAGCTAGCTGGATGGGTGGAGAACTGGCTTAGCCATAGAAGTGGAGATGCCGGCATTGGACTGGGGTAAACACAGTAAGAAGTTTAACAACACCAGGTTAAAGTCCAACAGGTTTATTTGGTAGCAAAAGCCACAAGCTTTCAGAGCCTAAAGCTCCTTCTTCAAGTGAGTGGGAATTCTGTTCACAAACAGGGCATAAAAAGACACAAACTCAATTTACAGAATAATGGCTGGAATGCAAATACTTACAACTAATCAAGTCTTAAAGGTACAAACAATTTGAGTGGAGAGAGCATCAAGACAGGTTAAAGAGATGTGTATTGTCTCCAGAGAGGACAGCCAGTGAGACTCTGCAAGTCCAGGCAAGCTGTGGGGGTTACAGATAGTGTGACCGGTAGGTTGGCTAAGGCTACTGGGGAGAATTTAAACTAGATAGGTTGGGGGGAGGGGAGCTAGAAGAGTTGACTAGGATCAAGGAACTAATTGATGGGGGGGAGGATGCAGGGGTAAGGGGAATTACAAAATTAATGGTAGAGGAGAGGGTGCAAGTGAATGAAGGCGGTAATTTAGATAAGGGTGTAGAGGGAGAGGGTGTTCGCGACACATCAAAGCGGGTCCAGATAAAAGCTTTGCCTGAATGCACGAAGCATTCGGAACAAGGTGAATGAGTTGATGGTGCAAATCAGCACAAGTGGGTACGATCTAGTGGCCATTACAGAAACGTGGCTGAAAGGTGACCAGGACTGGGAGATGAATATCCAGGGGTATCAGGCGTTTAGGAAGAATAGACAGGAAGGAAAAGGTGGTGGGGTCGCGCTATTAATAAGAGATAATATCAGGGTAGTACTGAGGGATGACATAGGCTCTGAGGAACAAAACGTGGAATCATTATGGGTAGAGATGAGGAATAGTAGAGGGAGAAAGACACTAGTAGGTGTGGTATATAGGCCCCCAAATAATAATGTTGAGGTAGGGAGGGCTATAAACAAGCAGATAAGGGATGCGTGTAAAAACGGAACGGCAATAATCATGGGGGACTTCAACATGCACATTGACTGGCAGACTCAAGTCGGTAAGGGTGGAATGGAGGAAGAGTTCTTAGAATGCTGTCGGGATAGTTTCCTTGAACAGCATGTTACGGAACCGACGAGGGAACGAGCTATTTTGGATCTGGTATTGTGTAACGAGGTAGGTAGAATTAAGGATCTTATTGTGAAGGACCCTCTTGGGTCTAGTGACCACAATATGGTCGAATTTCTGATTCAGATGGAAGAGGAGAAAGTTTGGTCTCAAACCAGTGTCCTCTGTTTGAACAGAGGGAAATATGATAGGATGAGGGATGAATTGGCTAAGGTAGACTGGGAGAGCAGGCTGGCAGGTAGGATAGCTGAGGAACAGTGGAGGATTTTTAAGGAGATCCTTTTCAGTTCTCAGCAAAAATATATTCCAGCAAAAAACAAGGATTGTAAGAAAAGTGAGAACCAGCCGTGGATAACGAAGGAAATAAAGGAGAGTATTAAAATAAACACAGCTGCGTACAGAGTGGCCAAAAATAGTGGAGAAACAAGTGATTGGGAAAAATTTAAGAAACAACAAAGAGAGACTGAGAAAGCGATAAAGAAAGGAAGGATAGACTATGAAGCTGGGCTAGCAATTAATATAAAAAATGATAGTAAAAGTTTTTATAAATATATAAAAAGGAATAGAGTGGCTAGAGTGAATGTTGGACCCTTGGAGGACGAGAGGGGGGAGTTAATAGTGGGAAATGAGGATATGGCTGAGTCTTTAAATAAGTTTTTTGTGTCGGTCTTCACGGTGGAGGACACAAATAGTTTGCCAAATATTAACGATAGAGGGTTGGCAGCAGGAGAAATACTTAATACAATTAATGTTACCAAAGAGGCAGTGCTGGGTAGACTAATGGGACTGAAGGTGGACAGGTCCCCGGGTCCGGATGGAATGCATCTCAGGGCATCCCACATGAGCAGCCTGGGAATGGAGGGATACAAACGATTGGTCTAGTTGGACCAAGGAGCGGCACAGGCTTGGAGGGCCGAAGGGTCTGTTTCCTGTGCTGTTTTGTTCTTTGTTCTCTTTGTTCTTAAATGTCAGAGGTAATAGTGGATGCGTTAGTGATTATTTATCAAAACTCGTTGCATTCTGGGGTAGTGCCGGTTGATTGGAAAACGGCTAATGTTACGCCGCTGTTTAAAAAAGGAAGGAGACAAAAGGCGGGTAACTATAGGCCGGTCAGCTTAACGTCTGTAGTAGGGAAAATGCTGGAATCCATTATTAAAGAGGAGATAGCAGGGCATCTGGATAGAAATGGTTTGATCAATCAGACGCAGCATGGATTCATGAGGGGAAAGTCGTGCTTGACGAACATGTTGGATTTTTATGAAGATGTGACTAGGGCGGTTGATGGAGGAGAACCGGTGGATGCGGTGTTTTTGGATTTCCAAAAGGCGTTTGATAAGGTGCCCCATAAAAGGCTGCTGAAGAAGATTAGGGCACACGGAGTTGGGGGTAGTGTGTTAAAGTGGATTGGGGACTGGCTATCCGACAGGAAGCAAAGAGTTGGAATAAATGGGTGTTTTTCCGGTTGGAGGAAGGTAACTAGTGGCGTGCCGCAGGGATCGGTACTCGGGCCGCAACTGTTTACCATTTATATAGATGATCTGGAGGAGGGGACGGAGTGTAGGGTAACGAAGTTTGCAGACGACACAAAGATAAGTGGAAAAGTGAATCGTGTGGAGGACGGAGAAGATCTGCAGAGAGATTTGGACAGGCTGAGTGAGTGGGCGAGGATATGGCAAATGGAGTATAACATTGATAAATGCGAGGTTATACACTTTGGAGGAAATAATAACAAATGGGATTACTATCTCAATGGAAACAAATTAAAACATGCTACCGTGCAAAGGGACCTGGGGGTCCTTGTGCATGAGACGCAAAAGCCCAGTCTGCAGGTACAACAGGTGATCAAGAAGGCAAATGGGATGTTGGCCGAAATTGCGAGGGGGATAGAATATAAAAGCAGGGATGTCTTGATGCACCTGTACAGGGCATTGGTGAGGCCGCAGCTGGAATACTGTGTGCAGTATTGGTCCCCTTATATGAGGAAGGATATATTGGCATTGGAGGGAGTGCAGAGAAGGTTCACCAGGTTGATACCGGAGATGAGGGGTTTGGATTATGAGGAGAGGCTGAAGAGATTGGGTTTGTACTCGTTGGAGTTTAGAAGGATGAGGGGGATCTTATGGAGACTTATAAGATAATGCGGGGGCTGGATAGGGTGGAGGCGGAGAGATTCTTTCCACTTAGTAAGGAAGTTAAAACTAGAGGACACAGCCTCAAAATAAAGGGGGGTCGGTTTAAGACAGAGTTGAGGAGGAACTTCTTCTCCCAGAGGGTGGTGAATCTCTGGAATTCTCTGCCCACTGAGGTGGTGGAGGCTACCTCGCTGAATATGTTTAAAGCGCGGATGGATGGATTCCTGATCGGTAAGGGAATTAAGGGTTATGGGGATCAGGCGGGTAAGTGGTACTGATCCACGTCAGATCAGCCATGATCTTATTGAATGGCGGGGCAGGCTCGAGGGGCTAGATGGCCTACTCCTGCTCCTATTTCTTATGTTCTTATGTTCTTATGACATGAACCCAATATCCCGGTTGAGGCCGTCCTCATGTGTGCGGAACTTGGCTAACACTTTCTGCTCTTCGACTCTGCGCTGTCGTGTGGCGTGAAGGCTGCCTTGGAGAACGCTTATCCAAATATCAGAGGCCGAATGCCCGTGACCGCTGAAGTGTTCCCCAACAGGAAGAGAACAGTCTTGCCTGGTGATTGTCGAGCGGTGTTCATTCATCCGTTGTTGTAGCGTCTGCATGGTTTCCGCAATGTACCATGCCTCGGGACATCCTTTCCTGCAGCGTATCAGGTAGACAATGTTGGCCGAGTTGCAAGAGTAGGTACCGTGTACCTGGTGGATGGTGTTCTCACATGAGATGATGGCATCTGTGTCGATGATCCGGCACGTCTTGCAGAGGTTGCTGTGGCAGGGTTGTGTGGTGTCATGGTCACTGTTCTCCTGAAGGATGGGTAGTTTGCTGCGGACAATGGTCTGTTTGAGGTTGTGCGGTTGTTTGAAGGCAAGAGTGGGGGTGTGGGGATGGCCTTGGTGAGATGTTCGTCTTCATCAATAACATGTTGAAGGCTCTGGAGAAGATGTCGTAGCTTCTCCGCTCCGGGGAAGTACTGGACAACTGTGATGAACCATAGAAGGTTACCACTATGGGTACTTGTACATATGTTACTCTTGTTACTGTTGGGGTTAGGGTTTGGGTGTTCCACCTGTTAGCATTGCTCTGTGGTACACTCCGTTTGGCTCCGCCTTCTTATAGGAGTATAAAGGTCACTGCTACTTCCTAGTGGCCCTTAGTCTGGGATAGTATTGTTAGTGAGAAGTTTAACAACACCAGGTTAAAGTCCAACAGGTTTATTTGGTAGCAAAAGCCACACAAGCTTTCGGAGCTGCAAGCCCCTTCTTCAAGTGAGTGGGAATTCTGTTCACAAACAGAATTCCCACTCACCTGAAGAAGGGGCTTGCAGCTCCGAAAGCTTGTGTGGCTTTTGCTACCAAATAAACCTGTTGGACTTTAACCTGGTGTTGTTAAACGTCTTACTGTGTTCACCCCATTCCAACGCCGGCATCTCCACATCATAGTATTGTTAAGCAGTATGCTCTATTCTTGTTGCGAATAAAAGCCTTTATTCCCGGGTACGATCAAGCCTCCCGAGTGGATTAATCGCGCATCAATGACGAAGGGTACTCTGTCCACCGTGTCCCGTGTTTGTCTTCTGAGGAGGTTGGTGCGGTTTTTCGCTGTGGCGCGTTGGAACTGTCGATCGATGAGTCGAGCACCATATCCTGTTCCTCTGAGGGCATCTTTCAGCGTCTGGAGGTGTCTGTTGCGATCCTCCTCATCCGAGCAGATCCTGTGTATACGGAGGGCTTGTCCGTAGGGGATGGCTTCTTTAACGTGTTTAGGGGGGAAGCTGGAGAAGTGGAGCATCGTGAGGTTATCCGTGGGCTTGCGGTACAGTAAGGTGCTGAGGTGACCGTCCTTAATGGAGATGCGTGTGTCCAAGAATGCAACCGATTCCGGAGAGTAGTCCATGGTGAGTAGGCCAAGGTGGCCTTCACGTCACATGACGGCGCAGAGTCGCTGAGCAGAATCATACAGCACAGAAGAGGCCCTTCGGCCCATCGAGTCTGCACTGACACATTAGAAACACCTGAACTCCCACCTAATCCCACGTCCCAGCACTTGGCCCATAGCCCTGAATGTTATGACGCGCCAAGTGTTCATCCAGGTACTTTTTAAAGAATGTGAGGCATCCCGCCTCCACCACCCTCCCAGGCAGCGCATTCCAGACCCTCACCACCCTCAGGCCATCTGGATAAGAATGGTTCGATCAAGCAGACGCAGCATGGATTCATGAGAGGAAAGTCATGTTTGACGAACTTACTGGATTTTTATGAAGATGTGACTAGTGCGGTTGACGGAGGGGAACCGGTGGATGCGGTGTTTTTGGATTTCCAAAAGGCGTTCGATAAGGTGCCTCACAAAAGGTCGCTGCAGAAGATTGGGGTACACGGAGTTGGGGGTAGGGTGTTAGCGTGGATTGGGGATTGGCTATCCGACAGGAAGCAGAGAGTTGGAATAAATGGGTGCTTTTCTGGTTGGCAGATGGTGACTAGTGGCGTGCCGCAGGGATCAGTACTGGGGCCTTAACTGTTTACTATTTACATAGATGATCTGGAGGAGGGGACTGAGTGTAAGGTAACAAAGTTTGCTGACGACACGAAGATAAGTGGGAAAGTGAATTGCGTGGAGGAAGCGGAAGGTCTGCAGAGAGATTTGAATAGGCTGAGTGAGTGGCGAGGATCTGGCAGATGGAGTATAACGTTGGCAAATGCGAGGTTATTCACTTTGGAAGAAATAATAGCAAATTGGATTATTATTTAAATGGAAAAAAATTACAACATGCTACTGTGCAGAGGGACCTGGGGGTCCTTGTGCATGAGTCGCAAAAACTCAGTCTGCAAGTACAACAGGTGATCAAGAAGGCAAATGGGATGTTGGCATTTATCACGAGGGGGATAGAATATAAAAGCAGGGATGTCTTGCTGCATCTGTACAAGGCATTGGTGAGGCCGCAGCTGGAATACTGTGTGCAGTATTGGTCCCCTTACTTGCGGAAGGATATATTGGCCTTGGAGGGAGTGCAGAGATGGTTCACCAGGTTGGTACCGGAGATGAGGGGTGTAGATTATGAGGAGAGATTGAGCAGATTAGGTTTGTACTCGTTGAAATTTAGAAGGCTGAGGGGGGATCTTATTGAGGCATATAAGATAATGAAGGGGCTGGATAGGGTTAGAAGTGGAGAGAAGTGGAGGAAACCAGAACTAGAGGGCACAGCCTCAAAATAAAGGGGGGTTGGTTTAGGACAGAGTTGAGGAGGAACTTCTTCTCTCAGAGGGTGGTGAATCTCTGGAATTCTCTGCCCACTGAAGTGGTGGAGGCTACCTCGTTGAATATGTTTAAATCACGGATAGATGGATTCCTGATCGGTAAGATCAGCCATGATCTTATTGAATGGCGGGACAGGCTCGAGGGGCTAGATGGCCTACTCCTGCTCCTATTTCTTATGTTCTTATGTTCTCACATCACTTAAATGTTCCATCCCAGGCAGCAACCTGGTGAATCTCCTCTGCACCCCCTCCAGTGCAATCACATCCTTCCTATAAGAACATAAGAACATAAGAAATAGGAGCAGGAGTAGGCCATCTAGCCCCTCGAGCCTGCCCCGCCATTCAATAAGATCATGGCTGATCTGACGTGGATCAGTACCACTTACTCGCCTGATCCCCATAACCCTTAATTCCCTTACCGATCAGGAATCCATCCATCCGCGCTTTAAACATATTCAGCGAGGTAGCCTCCACCACCTCAGTGGGCAGAGAATTCCAGAGATTCACCACCCTCTGGGAGAAGAAGTTCCTCCTCAACTCTGTCTTAAACCGACCCCCCTTTATTTTGAGGCTGTGTCCTCTAGTTTTAACTTCCTTACTAAGTGGAAAGAATCTCTCCGCCTCCACCCTATCCAGCCCCCGCATTATCTTATAAGTCTCCATAAGATCCCCCCTCATCCTTCTAAACTCCAACGAGTACAAACCCAATCTCCTCAGCCTCTCCTCATAATCCAAACCCCTCATCTCCGGTATCAACCTGGTGAACCTTCTCTGCACTCCCTCCAATGCCAATATATCCTTCCTCATATAAGGGGACCAATACTGCACACAGTATTCCAGCTGCGGCCTCACCAATGCCCTGTACAGGTGCATCAAGACATCCCTGCTTTTATATTCTATCCCCCTCGCAATTTCGGCCAACATCCCATTTGCCTTCTTGATCACCTGTTGTACCTGCAGACTGGGCTTTTGCGTCTCATGCACAAGGACCCCCAGGTCCCTTTGCACGGTAGCATGTTTTAATTTGTTTCCATTGAGATAGTAATCCCATTTGTTATTATTTCCTCCAAAGTGTATAACCTCGCATTTATCAATGTTATACTCCATTTGCCATATCCTCGCCCACTCACTCAGCCTGTCCAAATCTCTCTGCAGATCTTCTCCGTCCTCCACACGATTCACTTTTCCACTTATCTTTGTGTCGTCTGCAAACTTCGTTACCCTACACTCCGTCCCCTCCTCCAGATCATCTATATAAATGGTAAACAGTTGCGGCCCGAGTACCGATCCCTGCGGCACGCCACTAGTTACCTTCCTCCAACCGGAAAAACACCCATTTATTCCAACTCTTTGCTTCCTGTCGGATAGCCAGTCCCCAATCCACTTTAACACACTACCCCCAACTCCGTGTGCCCTAATCTTCTTCAGCAGCCTTTTATGGGGCACCTTATCAAACGCCTTTTGGAAATCCAAAAACACCGCATCCACCGGTTCTCCTCCATCAACCGCCCTAGTCACATCTTCATAAAAATCCAACATGTTCGTCAAGCACGACTTTCCCCTCATGAATCCATGCTGCGTCTGATTGATCAAACCATTTCTATCCAGATGCCCTGCTATCTCCTCTTTAATAATGGATTCCAGCATTTTCCCTACTACAGACGTTAAGCTGACCGGCCTATAGTTACCCGCCTTTTGTCTCCTTCCTTTTTTAAACAGCGGCGTAACATTAGCCGTTTTCCAATCAACCGGCACTCCCCCAGAATGCAACGAGTTTTGATAAATAATCACTAACGCATCCACTATTACCTCTGACATTTCTTTCAATATCCTGGGATGCATTCCATCCGGACCCGGGGACTTGTCCACCTTCAGTCCCATTAGTCTACCCAGCACTGCCTCTCTGGTAACATTAATCGTATTAAGTATTTCTCCTGCTGCCAACCCTCTATCGTTAATATTTGGCAAACTATTTGTGTCCTCCACCGTGAAGACCGACACAAAAAACTTATTTAAAGACTCAGCCATATCCTCATTTCCCACTATTAACTCCCCCCTCTCGTCCTCCAAGGGTCCAACATTCACTCTAGCCACTCTATTCCTTTTTATATATTTATAAAAACTTTTACTATCATTTTTGATATTAATTGCTAGCCTCGCTTCATAGTCTATCCTTCCTTTCTTTATCGCTTTCTTAGTCTCTCTTTGTTGTTTCTTAAATTTTTCCCAATCACTTGTTTCTCCACTATTTTTGGCCACTCTGTACGCAGCTGTTTTTATTTTAATACTCTCCTTTATTTCCTTCGTTATCCACGGCTGGTTCTCCCTTTTCTTACAATCCTTGTTTTTTGCTGGAATATATTTTTGCTGAGAACTGAAAAGGATCTCCTTAAAAATCCTCCACTGTTCCTCAGCTATCCTACCTGCCAGCCTGCTCTCCCAGTCTACCTTAGCCAATTCATCCCTCATCCTATCATATTTCCCTCTGTTCAAACAGAGGACACTGGTTTGAGACCAAACTTTCTCCTCTTCCATCTGAATCAGAAATTCGACCATATTGTGGTCACTAGACCCAAGAGAGTCCTTCACAATAAGATCCTTAATTCTACCTACCTCGTTACACAATACCAGATCCAAAATAGCTCGTTCCCTCGTCGGTTCCGTAACATGCTGTTCAAGGAAACTATCCCGACAGCATTCTAAGAACTCTTCCTCCATTCCACCCTTACCGACTTGAGTCTGCCAGTCAATGTGCATGTTGAAGTCCCCCATGATTATTGCCGTTCCGTTTTTACACGCATCCCTTATCTGCTTGTTTATAGCCCTCCCTACCTCAACATTATTATTTGGAGGCCTATATACCACACCTACTAGTGTCTTTCTCCCTCTACTATTCCTCATCTCTACCCATAACGATTCCTATAATGTGGCGACCAGAACTATACACAGTGCTCCAGCTGTGGCCTCACCAAAGTTTTATACAACTCCAACATGACCTCTCTGCTTTTGTAATCTATGCCTCGATTGATAAAGGCAAGTGTCCCATATGCCTTTTTCACCACCCTACTGACACGCCCTTCCGCTTTCAGAGATCTGTGGACAAACACGCCAAGTTCCCTTTGTTCCACAGAGCTTCCGAGTGTCCTACAATTCTTGAAAATTTCCTTGTCAAATTACTCCTTCCAAAGTGTATCACCTCACACTTTTCAGGGTTAAATTCCATCTGCCACTTAACTGCCCATTTGACCATTCCGTCTATATCTTCATGTCGCCCAAGACTCCGCCTCACTGTTAACCACCCATCCAATCTTTGTGTCATCTGCTAACTTACTAATCCCATCCCTAGAAGTTTCTCTGTCTCTCTCTCCCTCTAATGATCTCTCTCCCTCTGTCTCTCTCTCTCTCTCTCTGTCTCTCTCTCTGTCTCTCTCTCTCTCTCTCTCTCCGTCCCTCTCTCTCTGTCTTGTTGAAGTGGTGTGGGGGTCTGTGTTGTAGACTGTATGAATGGGATAGTGAGGGGGACACCTCCCTGTCAAAGTGTGACAGGTTGGGGCAAGAAAGCAACTCAGGGCAAATCCAGAAAACAACTGTAAAAAATCAGAGTTCAATGTTCTTTCTGTAAATGCTCAAAATACTTAAAAGAGAGACGAGTTGAAAGCACAAACTGTAACACATGGATATGATGTATTAGCTAATCCAGAAATGTGGTTGCAAGGTGACCAGAACTGGGTGTTCAACATTCCAGGGCGTACAATATTCCAGAAGAACAGACCCAAGAGGAAAGGAGGTGGGGTAGTGTTGTGAAACAAGGAAGTTTTCAGAGCAATGATGATTTGGTTGGTGAGTAACTGCTGTTGTGGATTGTGTCCACATTGTTGTAACCTCAGAAGGTGTATATACTTTCAACAGATAGCTGCACTTGTATCAAACTCAAAAATGTAGGGCCAATATAATGAGGTAACAAATGCAACATTAGGGAAATAAAGTTAAGGCTCAGTGAAAGATATCCAGAGATTTAAGGCAAGGTCTTTGCATCGCGGGAGTGTTTGGAGTGAAATAAGGAGCAGTCGTGGTGCTGAGATTGTTGTAGACCACACGTTCAGCGAGGAGCAGAAGGCAGTGATGGAGGCAAATGGCCTTCATAGCGAGAGGATTGGAGTATAAGAGCAGGGATGCCTTGCTGCAGTTCTACAGGGCCTTGGAGAGACAACACCAATACACCACTGCAAATAACCTTGAGACGAAACATCCCGAGGCTTTGTTCATCGTGGCCAGGGACTTCAATCAGGCCAAGCTCAAGAGTGTGCGACCAAGTTACCACCAACACGTCTCCTGTTCCACCAGAGGCCCAAACATCCTAGACCACTGCTCCACAAATATCATGATGTGGAGATGCCGGCGTTGGACTGGGGTAAACACAGTAAGAAGTTTGACAACACCAGGTTAAAGTCCAACAAGTTTATTTGGTAGCAAAAGCCACACATGCTTTCAGAGCTCCAAGCCCCTTCTTCAGGTGAGTGGGAATTCTGTTCACAAACAGGGCATATAAAGACACAGACTCAATTTGCAGAATAATGCATTATTCTGTGTGGCTTTTGCTACCAAATAAACCTATTGGACTTTAACCTGGTGTTGTTAAACTTCTTACTATACAAATATCAAACATGCCTACCATTCCATTGCCCGCCCACACTTGGGGTAAGTCAGGCCACAAGGCTGTGCTCCTGCTCCCAGCTTACAAGCAAAACTGAAGTGGGAGAATCCATCAAAGAAAGTTAGAACCATAGAACCATAGAAAATTACAGCTCAGAAACAGGCCTTTTGGCCCTTCTTGTCTGTGCCGAACCATTTTATGCCTAGTCCCACTGACCTGCACTTGGACCATATCCCTCCACACCCCTCTCATCCATGAACCCGTCCAAGTTTTTCTTAAATGTTAAAAGTGACCCCGCATTTACCACTTTATCCGGCAGCTCATTCCACACTCCCACCACTCTCTGCTTGAAGAAGCCCCCCCTAATATTCCCTTTAAACTTTTCTCCTTTCACCCTTAACCCATGCCCTCTGGTTTTTTTCTCCCCAAGCCTCAGCGGAAAAAGCCTGCTTGCATTCACTCTATCTTTACCCATCAAAATCTTATACACCTCTATCAAATCTCCCCTCAATCTTCTACGCTTCAGGGAATAAAGTCCCAACCTATTCATTAATCGAGGGATTGAGTTTAGGAGTCGGGAGATAATGCTGCAGCTTTATAGGACCCTGGTTAGACCCCACTTGGAGTACTGCGCGCAGTTCTGGTCACCTCATTACAGGAAAGATGTTGAAGCCATTGAAAGGGTGCAGAGGAGATTTACAAGGATGTTGCCTGGATTGGGGGGCATGCCTTATGAGGATAGGTTGAGGGAGCTTGGTTTCTTCTCCCTGGAGAGACGAAGGATGAGAGGTGACCTGATAGAGGTTTACAAGATGTTGAGAGGTCTGGATAGGGTAGACTCTCAGAGGCTATTTCCAAGGGCTGAAATGGTTGCTACGAGAGGACACAGGTTTAAGGTGCTGGGGGGTAGGTACAGAGGAGATGTCAGGGGTAAGTTTTTCACTCAGAGGGTGGTGGGTGAGTGGAATCGGCTGACGTCGGTGGTGGTGGAGGCAAACTCGTTGGGGTCTTTTAAGAGACTTCTGGATGAGTACATGGGATTTAATGGGATTGAGGGCTATAGATAGGCCTAGAGGTAGGGATATGATCAGCGCAACTTGTGGGCCGAAGGGCCTGTTTGTGCTGTGGCTTTCTATGTTCTATGTTCTATTCAATCTCTTTCTGTAACTCAGCTTCTCAAGTCCCGGCAACATCCTTGTGACCCTTCTCTGCACTCTTTCAATCTTATTTACATCCTTCCTGTAACTAGGTGACCAAAACTGTACACAATACTCCAAATTCGGCCTCACCAATGCCTTATATAACCTTACCATAACACTCCAACTTTTATACTCGATACTCCGATTTATAAAGGCCAATGTACCAAAGGCACTCTTTATGACCCTATCCACCTGTGACGTCACTTTTAGGGAATTCTGTACCTGTATTCCCAGATCCCTCTGTTCAACTGCACTCTTCAGAGTCCTACCATTTACCCTGTACGTTCTTCTTTGGTTTGTCCTTCCAAAGTGCAATATCTCACACTTGTCTGCATTAAATTCCATTTGCCATTTTTCAGCCCATTTTTCTAGTTGGTCCAAATCCCTCTGCAAGCTTTGAAAACCTTCCTCACTGTCCACTACACCTCCAATCTTTGTATTGTTGTGGGAAAAATCCACCAGTAGTCAGACTTCGAGATTCAGAAAATACGATTTATTAAACGGAGCCCCGAGAGTTAAGGCACGTGTTAACACCTTTTCTCAATAGTATGTCGGGAGCGGTTCATTTTTATACCCTTTACACAATGGGTATACCGGTGATTCGAACATTATCACATTGTTTAAGTGAGTACAAGTATTTAACATTTTATGAATGGGTACATTTCCTCATGTTTACAAGAGTGCAAACAGGTATAGACATTTAGCATTTTATGAATGGGTACATCTCCTTATGTCTGTATCTATCAATGGCTAGTTTCGTCTTGTTCAGGTGCTAATCGGTTCCCTCGCATTCATATTTCCCACGTTCCTGTAACGTTAATCTTGGCTCTTTGTTTAGGGGTTTCCTTATCTTAAAAGATGTTTTGACCCTTGTCTTTGGCTTCCTGAGGTGTTTGTTTGCTATGAGTCACTGTCTGTACTTTGGAAGTGGCTTGTCTGTTAGGATTTTGGCTTGACGTGATTTCTGAACAGCGGGAGTCTGAGGCTGCTTTTCTGGCTTCTTTCCCAGTTAACCCTGTGTGTGCCAGGCAGCCATTTTAGAGTGTGCTTTCTTGTATTGCCATTTTAAAGTGTGCCCCCCTTGTATTTTCCCCTTTACAGTATCATCAGCAAACTTGCTGATCCAATTTACCACATTATCATCCAGATCATTGATATAGATGACAAACAACAATGGATCCAACACCGATCCCTGCGGCACACCACTAGTCACAGGCCTCCACTCAGAGAAGCAATCCTCCACAACCACTCTCTGGCTTCTTCCATTGAGCCAGTGTCTTATCCAATTTACTACCTCCCCATGTATACCTAGCGACTGAACCTTCCTAACTAACCTCCCATGAGGGACCTTGTCAAAGTTGCGCAATGTTGGTCTGAGGAATCAGATGATCTCCTACGGGGCTGCTTGGAGTCAGTGGACTGGTCAGTATTTAAAAACTCTGTGACCAGCCTGAACAAGTACGCCACTACAGTAACTGACTTCATTAGTAAGTGTGCAGAAGACTGTGTGTCAAAGAAGCAAATCCGTGCATTCCCCAATCGGAAACCATGGATGAACAGGGATATCCACTGCTTACTGAAGTCCAGGTCTGAGGCATTCAAGTCAGGCGACACTGACCGATACAAGAAAGCCAGATATGATCTAAGGAGATCCATCAAAGATGCCAAAAGTCAGTACCGGACCAAACTAGAATCCCAGGCTAGCTACACTGACCCCCGCCGGCTATGGCAAGGCCTGCAAGACATAACAGGCTACAAGATGAAAGCATGTAAAACCGCCGGCTCCAACGCACCCCTCCCTGATGAGCTCAATGCATTCTACACCCGTTTTGAGCAAGAGGTCAGCGAGAGCATGCCCTCCACCCTGGATGAACCTGTATCTGGGGTCACCGTTGCAGATGTCAGAGCAACTTTCTCCAAGTCAACCTACGGAAAGCAACTGGCCCGGATGGGGTACCCGGACGTGCACTCAGATCCTGCGCGGATCAGCTGGCGGGGGTATTCACAGACATCTTCAACCTCTCTTTACACCAATCTGAGGTCCCCATCTGCTTCAAGAAGACGACCATCATCCTGGTACCGAAGAAAAACCAAGCAGCGTACCTTAATGACTATCGGCCGGTGGCTCTGACATCCATCATTATGAAGTGCTTCGAAAGGCTAGTCATGGCACGAATCAATTCCAGCCTCCCAGACTACCTGGATCCACTACAGTTTGCCTACCGCCGCAACGGGTCCACAGCAGATGCCATTTCCCTGGCCCTGAACTCAACCCTGGAACACCTAGATAACAAGGACACCTATACCAGACTCCTATTTATTGATTATAGTCCAGCCTTCTACACCATTATTCCGACAAAACTCATCTCCAAACTCCGTGGCCTGGGCCTTGGCACCTCCCTCTGTGACTGGATCCTGAACTTCCTAACCCACAGACCACAGTCAGTAAGGATAGGCAACAACACCTCCTCCACGATCATTCTCAACACCGGTGCCCCACAAGGCTGTGTCCTCAGCCCCCTGCTATACTCCTTATACACCTATGACTGTGCGGCCAAATTCCCCTCCAATTCGAGTTTCAAGTTTGCTGACGACACCACCGTAGTGGGTCGGATCTCAAACAATGAGAAGACAGAGTACAGGAACAAGATAGAGAATCTGGTGAACTGGTGCGGCAACAATAATCTCTCCCTCAATGTCAACAAAACGAAGGAGATTGTCATCGACTTCAGGAAGCGTAGTGGAGAACATGCCCCTGTCTACATAACGAGGACGAAGTAGAAAGGGTCGAGAGCTTCAGGTTTTTATGTGTCCAGATCACCAACAACCTGTCCTGGTCCCCCCATGCCGACACTATAGTTAAGAAAGCCCACCAACGCCTCTACTTTCTCAGAAGACTAAGGAAATTTGGCATTTCAGCTACAACTTTTACAGATGCACCATAGAAAGCATTCTTTGTCATTCTATGTCAGACTCCTATTTATTGATTGGTGAACTGGTTGTATCACAGCTTGGTATGGCTCCTGCTCTGCCCAAGACCGCAAGGAACTACAAAGGACTGTGAATGTAGCCCAATCCATCACGCAAACCAGCCTCCCATCCATTGACTCTGTCTACACTTCCCACTGCCTCGGAAAAGCAGCCAGTATAATTAAGGACCCCATGCACCCCGGACATTCTCTCTTCCACCTTCTTCCGTCAGGAAAAAGATACAAAAGTCTGAGGTCACGTACCAACCGACTCAAGAACAGCTTCTTCCCTGCTGCCGTCAGACTTTTGAATGGACTTACCTTGCATTAAGTTGATCTTTCTCTACACCCCAGCTATGACTGTAACACTGCATTCTGCACTCTCTCCTTTCCTTCTCTATGAACGGTATGCTTTGTCTGTATAGTCCACAAGAAACAATGGGGGTGATTTTCCCATCCCGCTGCAGTGTGCCGAGAGATTCTGGGAGCTTGGGCCTGAGCCCGTCCCCCATCGCCAGATTCCGACACCGTCACCTCTGCATGATCAACACGGAGCTGCATCATCTGTAAATCTCCAGCATTGCTAACCTCCGCCACCACCAGGAGTGATTCACTCGAGTGGGCTTTACTATCGCTCCCCACTATCGGGGAGCTGGCAGCCCGATCCTGCTGGAGTGAAGGGGGGCAATCGAGGCCCCCCAGAGCGCCAGGCGACAGGGGGCGATGCCCCCTGGGCATTGCCAGCCTGGACCCCCGGCACTGCCCGAGGGGCAAAGTGCCAATGTCCAGGGTGCATCTGGGCACTGACTACCGGGCAATGGGGCAGTGCCAAGGCAGCAAAGCCTAATGGGGTGCAGGACCTGAAGGGGATGAGGCCTCTGGGAAGACGATCAGTGGGGTTGCGGGTTGGGGGGTCCCGCTGCCACTCTCCAGTTAGGATCGGTGGGGGAGGGAGGGAGCACAGTGATCGGGGCTGGCCGTCGGGGTGGGGGTGGGGGGGGGGGTTGGCACTGTGGGGAGGCAGGTTTGGGACTAACGGTGGGGGTTTTGAGGCTGGTTGGAGCCGAGGGGGGCAGGGAGGGTGGTCGAGGCTGGGTCCGGACATTTCTAGGAGAGCAGCGGTCAGGCCGGGGGAAGGGGTTGCTGGCCAGGATCGGGAGGCTGGCAGGGTGGGCTTTTCTTAAAGGTCCACGAACGTTACACTCCTCATACGTCAATCTCCCCATCCCAGCGATCCCAGAATATTCCAGGTTGTTTGATTTGTACATGTGACAATAATAAATCAAACCAAACCCCCTGGAATATTTTGATGTCCTTATCTGAGGAAGAATGTCCTTGCTATAGAGGGAGGACGGAGAAGGTTTCCAGGCTGATTCCTGGGATGGCAGGTCTGTCATATGTGGAGAGACTAAAGTTAAAGTTAATGTTTATTTATTAGTCACAAATAAGGCTTACATTAACACTGCAATGAAGTTACTGTGAAATTTCCCCAGTCGCCACACTCTGACGCCTGTTCGGGTCAATGCACCCTAACCAGCACGTCTTTCAGACTGTGGGAGGAAACCAGAGCACCCGGAGGAAACCCACGCAGACACGGGGAGAACGTGCAGACTCCACACAGACAGTGACCCAAGCCGGGAATCGAACCCAGATCCCTGGCGCTGTTAAGCACCAGTGCTAACCACTGTGCCACAGTGCCGCCCCTAAGTTGGTTCGGATTATATTCACTGGGGTTTAGAAGAGTGAGAGGGGATCTCATAGAAACTTATAAAATTCTAACAGGGTTAGACAGCGTAGATTCAGAAAGAATGTTCCCGATGGTGGGGGAGTCCAGAACTAGGGGCCATAGTTTGAGGATAAGGGGTAAACCTTTTAGAACTGAGGTGAGGAGAAATTTCTTCACCCAGAGGGTGGTGAATGTGTGGAATTCACTCCCACAGAAAGTAGTTGAGGCCAAAACATTTCAATAAGGAATTAGACATAGCTGTTAATAAATGGTGGAGCAGACTCAAGGGGCTGAATGGCCTCCTCCTGCTCCTACTTTCTATGTTTCTACATGGTCACACTGCAGATGAGGATTGAACAGGCAGGAAGGATATGGGTGACCACCAGGCAGAGTGGAAGAAGGCAGGTAGCTCAGGAACCCTCTGTGGCCATCCCCCGTTCTAACAGATACACCATTCCGGATATTGCTGGGGGGGCAACAACTTCTCAAGGGAAGGCAGCGGAAGTCAAGCTGATGGCACCATGAGTGGGTGTGCTCTGTGAGAGTGGAGGGGGAAGGACAGGGTGGCTATCGAGATAGAGGATTCAATTGTAAGGGGAATAGATAGATGTTTCTGTGGCCGCAAACCAGACTCCAGGACGGTGTGTCGCCTCCCTGGCTTTAGGGTCAAGGATGTCTTGGAGCGGCTGCAGTACATTCTGGAGAGGGAGGGTGAACAGCCAGTGGTGGTGGTCACATCGGTACAAACAACATAGGTTAAAAAAGGGATGAGGTCCTAAAAGCAGAATATAAGGAGTGAGGAAGCAAGATGAAAAGTAGGACCTCAAAGGTAATGATCTCAGGATTACTCCCTGTGCCACGTGCCAGTCAGAGTAGAAATGAGAGGATATATCGGATAAATACGTGGCTGAAAAGATGGTGCTCAGGGGGAGGGTTTCAGATTCCTGGGGCATTGGGACCGATTCTGGGAGAGGTGGGACCTGCACAAACTGGATGGGTTACACCTGGGCAGGACTGGGACTGCGGGGGTACTTGTTAGTGCTGTCAGGGTGGGTTTATATTCGAATGGCAGGGCGATGGGAATCTGGGCAGAAACACAGAGAGTGAAACAAACAGAGAAACAACAGACAGAAATGAAAGAAGCAAAAGTGGAAAACAGAAAAAATCAGAAAGAAATGGACCAGGTCGTAAAATAAAGCAAAGGCGACTAACATCAAAAAGGCAAGTCTATAGGCTTTAGAAACATAGAAACATAGAAAAACTACAGCACAAACAGGCCCTTCGGCCCACAGGTTGTGCCGAACACATCCCTACCTTCTAGACCTACCTATAACCCTCCATCCTGTTAAGCTCCATGTACTCATCCAGGAGTCTCTTAAAAGACCCTATTGAGTTCACCTCCACCACCACTGACGAAAGCCGATTCCACTCGCCCACCACCCTCTGTGTGAAAAACTTCCCCCTAACATCTCCCCTGTACCTACCCCCCAGCACCTTAAACCTGTGTCCTCTCATAGCAGACATTTCCACCCTGGGAAAAAGCCTCTGAGAGTCCACCCGATCTATGCCTCTCAACATCTTATACACCTCTATTAGGTCTCCTCTCATCCTTCGTCTCTCCAAGGAGAAAAGACCGAGCTCCCTCAGCCTATCCTCATAAGGCATGCCACACAATCCAGGCAATATCCTTGTAAATCTCCTCTGCACCCTTTCAATGTTTTCCACATCTTTCCTATCGTGAGGCGACCAGAACTGAGCACAGTACTCCAAGTGGAGTCTGACGAGGGTCTTATATAGCTGCATCATTATCCCCGGACTCCTAAACTCAATCCCTCGATTGATAAAGGCCAGCACACCGTACGCCTTCTTAACCACCTCCTCCACCTGCGGGGCCGATTTCAGAGTCCTATGGACCCGGACCCCAAGGTCCCTCTGATCCTCCACAGTACTAAGAGTCTTTCCTTTTATATTGTACTCCTTCATCCCATTTGACCTGCCAAAATGGACCACTACGCATTTATCTGGGTTGCAGTCCATCTGCCACTTCTCCGCCCAGTCTTGCATCCTATCTATGTCCCTCTGTAACTTCTGACATCCCTCCAGACTATCCACAACCCCACTTACCTTCGTGTCGTTGGCAAACTTACCAACCCATCCCTCCGCTTCCTCATCCAGGTCATTTATGAAAATGACAAACAGCAAGGGTCCCAGAACAGATCCCTGGGGCACACCACTGGTGACCGACCTCCATTTAGAAAAAGACCCGTCTATACCCACTCTCTGCCTCCTTTGGGCAAGCCAGTTCTGGATCCACAGGGCAGCAGCCCCTTGGATCCCATGCCCTCTGACTTTTTCTAGAAGCCTTGCATGGGGGACCTTATCGAACGCCTTGCTAAAATCCATATAAACCACATCTACCGCCTTCCCTTCGTCAATGTGTTTGGTCACATTTTCGAAGAACTCCACCAGGCTCATAAGGCACGATCTGCCCTTGACAAAGCCATGCTGAGTATTCTTGAGCATACTAAACCTCTCTAAATGCTCATAAATCTTGTCCCTCAGGATCTTCTCCATCAGCTTACCAACCACTGAGGTTAGACTCACCGGTCGGTAATTTCCTGGGCTATCCCTATTCCCCTTCTTGAAAATAGGAACCACATCCGCAATCCTCCAATCCTCTGGCACCTGTCCCGTCTCCATCGACGACGCAAAGATCATCGCCAGAGGCTCTGCAATCTCTTCCCTTGCCTCCCACAGTTACCTGGGGTACATCTCATCCGGACCCGGTGACTGATCTATCTTGATGCCATTCAAAGATTCCAGCACAACCTCTTTGTTAAAGTCCACATACTCAATCTTTTCAGTCCACCGCACGCCCGCAGTACATCCACCCAGGTCCTTCTCCTCTGTGAAAACCGAGGCAAAATACTCATTAAGCACCTCTGCCATTTCTACTGGTTCCGTACAGATTTTCCCGCCTTCACCTTTTATAGGCCCTATTCCGTCACGTCTCATCCTTTTACTCTTCACATATTTATAGAACGCCTTAGGGTTCTCCTTAATCCTACCTGCCAAGGCCTTCTCGTGACCGCTTCTGGCTCTCTTAATTTCCTTCTTTAGTCCCTTCCTACAAGCCGTATACTCTTCTTAATCCCTATCTTCGCCAAGCTCTCTGAACCTTTTGTACGCTTTCCTTTTCTTCTCGACTCGGTCCCGCACAGCTTTCGTGCACCACGGTTCCTTTAACCGACCAACTCCTCCCTGTCTGCTCGGAACGTTGTCCTGTAGAAATTTTCGGACTGAAAACCGGTTAGCAGCGGAGTGCCACAGGGATCAGTGCTTGGTCCTCTGTTATTTGTAATTTTTATAAATGACTTGGAGGAGGGGGCTGAAGGGTGGATCAGTAAATTTGCTGATGACACCAAGATTGGTGGAGTAGTGGATGAGGTGGAGGGCTGTTGTAGACTGCAAAGAGACATAGATAAGATGCAAAGCTGGGCTGAAAAATGGCAAATGGAGTTTAACCCTGACAAATGCGAAGTGATTCATTTTGGTAGGAAAAATTTAAATGTGGATTACAGGGTCAAAGGTAGGGTTCTGAAGAATGTGGAGGAACAGAGAGATCTTGGGTTCATATCCATAGATCTCTGAAGGTTGCCACTCAAGTGGATAGAGCCGTGAAGAAGGCCTATAGTGTGTTGGCGTTCATTTGTCTTTGTCGCTTCTTTGGACACGGTGAGGTCCCTGAGGATTGGAGGATAGCGAATGTGGTCCCGTTGTTTAAGAAGGGTAGCAGGGATAACCCAGGAAATTATAAGCCGGTGAGCTTGACGTCCGTGGGAGGGAAGTTGTTGGAGAGGATTCTTAGAGACAGAATGTATGTGCATTTAGAACGGAACAATCTCATTAGTGACAGACAGCATGGTTTTGTAAGAGGGAGGTCGTGCCTTACAAATTTCGTGGAGTTTTTTGAGGAAGTGACAAAAATGGTTGATGAAGGAAGGGCCGTGGATGTCGTCTATATGGATTTCAGTAAGGCATTTGACAAAGTCCCACATGGCAGGTTGGTTAAGAAGGTTAAGGCTCATGGGATACAAGGAGAAGTGGCTAGATGGGTGGAGAACTGGCTTGGCCATAGGAGACAGAGGGTAGTGGTCGAAGGGTCTTTTTCCGGCTGGAGGTCTGTGACCCGTGGTGTTCCGCAGGGCTCTGTACTGGGACCTCTGCTATTTGTGATATATATAAATGATTTGGAAGAAGGTGTAACTGGTGTTATCAGCAAGTTTGCGGATGACACGAAGATGGCTGGACTTGCGGATAGCGAAGAGCATTGTCGGGCAATACAGCAGGATATAGATAGGCTGGAAAATTGGGCGGAGAGGTGGCAGATGGAGTTTAATCCGGATCAATGCGAAGTGATGCATTTTGGAAGAAATAATGTAGGGAGGAGTTATACAATAAATGGCAGAGTCATCAGGAGTATAGAAACACAGAGGGACCTAGGTGTGCAAGTCCACAAATCCTTGAAGGTGGCAACACAGGTGGAGAAGGTGGTGAAGAAGGCATATGGTATGCTTGCCTTTATAGGATGGGGTATAGAGTATAAAAGCTGGAGTCTGATGATGCAGCTGTATAGAACGCTGGTTAGGCCACATTTGGAGTACTGCATCCAGTTCTAGTCGCCACACTACCAGAAGGACGTGGAGGCGTTAGAGAGAGTGCAGAGAAGGTTTACCAGGATGTTGCCTGGTATGGAGGGTCTTAGCTATGAGGAGAGATTGGGTAGACTGGGGTTGTTCTCCTTGGAAAGACGGAGAATGAGGGGAGATCTAATAGAGGTGTACAAGATTATGAAGGGTATAGATAGGGTGAACAGTGGGAAGCTTTTTCCCAGGTCGGAGGTGATGATCACGAGGGGTCACGGGCTCAAGGTGAGAGGGGCGAAGTATAACTCAGATATCAGAGGGACGTTTTTTGCACAGAGGGTGGTGGGGGCCTGGAATGCGCTGCCAAGTAGGGTGGTGGAGGCAGGCACGCTGACATCGTTTAAGACTTACCTGGATAGTCACATGAGCAGCCTGGGAATGGAGGGATACAAACGATTGGTCTGGTTGGACCAAGGAGCGGCACAGGCTTGGAGGGCCGAAGGGCCTGTTTCCTGTGCTGTACTGTTCTTTGTTCTTTGTTCATTAACAGGGGATTTGAGTTTAAGAGCCATGGGGTTATGCTTGCAACTGTACAGGACCTTGGTGAGACCACATTTGGAATATTGTGTGCAGTTCTGGTCACCTCACTATAAGAAGGATGTGGAGACACTGGAAAGAGTGCAAAGGAGATTTACCAGGATGCTGCCTGGTTTGCAGGGTAGGTCTGATTAGGAAAGTTTGAGGGAACTTGGGCTTTTCTCTTTGGAGCGGAGGAGGTTGAGAGGAGACTTGATAGAGGTTTATAAGATGATGAGGGGGATAGATAGAGTGAACGTTCAAAGACTATTTCCTCGGGTGAATGGAGCGGTAACTAGGGGGCATAACTATAGGGTTCATGGTGGGAGATATAGGAAGGATGTCCGAGGTAGGTTTTTTACTCAAAGAGTGGTTGGGGTGTGGAATGGACTGCCTGCAGTGATAGTGGAGTCAGACACTTTAGGAACATTTAAGAAGCTATTGGATAGGCACATGGAGTACTTCGGGATGATAGGGAGGAAATAGCTTGATCTGGGTTTCAGACAAAGCTCGGCACAACATCGTAGACCGAAGGGCCTGTTCTGTGCTGTACTGTTCTATGTTCTGTGTTCTATAACTCTCGACAGACTTTGCATCTTGGACTCTGGACTGGTTCCTACAGATTGGAGGGTAGCGAATGTAAGCCCGCGATTCAAAAAGGGAGGAAGAGAGAAAACAGGGAACTATAGACCAGTGAGCCTAACGTCGGTGCTGGGGAAGTTGCTGGAGTCCATTATCAAGGATTTCATAACTCAGCATTTGGAAGGCAGTGGTATAATCAGACAGAGTCAGCATGGATTTACAAAAGGGAAGTCATGCTTGACGAATCCACTGGATTTCTTTGAGGATGTAACTAGTAGAGTTGACCGAGGAGAACCAGTGGATGTGATTTATTTAGACTTTCAGAATGCTTTCGACAAGCTCTCACATAACAGTCTACTTTGTAAAGTTAAAGCACATGGGATTGTGGGTAATGTCTTGCGATGGATAGAAAGCTGGTTAGCAGATAGGAAGCAAAGAGTCGGCATAAATGGGTCTTTTTCTGATTGGCAGTCAGTGACGAGTGGGGTTCCGCAGGGATCTGTGCTCGGACCCCAACTGTTCACATTATATATTAATGACTTGGAAGAGGGAACTGAACGTATTATC